>NW_024367731.1:82102-133937 GCF_014805655.1 Passer montanus
CTTTGATGTGAAGACCCACATTCACTACTTTGTTCACCTGTGGGAAGGAAGCCCCCCAATGGCACCACCCAACCCCACCTACAGCCAGAACGTCCAGCAACTCAAGAGCAAAATCTTCCAGGCAGCCAAGAATCAGTCTCAGTGCAGCATTTTGAGGTTCTCGAGTCTGAAAGATCGTATTGGTGACCTCTGGAATGCTTTGCTGAATGAAAACTTTGTTTTCAGCTTCAAGAATTCCCTGGAGATTGCTGTGTACAGGAAACTGGAAAGTGCCTTTAGTCAGTGGACCTGGAGGCTGAGGAGTCACATCTCAGATGTACAGATGAGATTAGAAAATAAAATTCGGAATGGGGACTTTCAGAGTGTCACCAGAGAACACCTTGAAGGTCTGGTGCGAGAGACAATTGATGCCATTGAGAAAGAAGTGGAAAAGTATTTCAGGGAAGACAGAGACCGTGAGACACTGGTCCAATGGAAATCAGGCACAGAGCTGAAGCTGAACGAACTAAAGGAGACTCTTCTTGATGAAACCAAAAAGAAATGTGAGAATCTTATTGAGCTACAGAAGGAGCAGAGGAAACTGGATGCAAGGAAGTTGCAATATGAAGATGAGCTCCTGAGAAGGAGTCGGGAGCTGGCTGTGAGTCTGAAGGGGAAAAGCCTCAGTGAGAGAGAACTGGAGGACAACTTTACTCTTGTCTGGAACAAGTGGATTGCTGAAGTCTCCCGTGATGCTCGTCCTCGGGAACAGGTGGATATTGATGTAGAAATTGAAGATGTCCTTCTTGAGCACTTTAAGGAGCCAGGTATCCATGCACAGATTATGTCATTTCCCAAAGGCAGAGGATTTTCCTTTGATCCAGAGAAACACATCATCAAGAAAAAGTATTTAGGCTATTTCTCAGATCCCAGGAGGCTTTCCAATGCTGATGTGATCAACTTTCAGCACATCACAGACAACATCATAGCGTGTGTGATAGCAAACATTGCTAAGAAAGAACAAGAGAAACGGGATTACAGTCGAAATTTTATTCATGAAATACTCAATGAAGTACAGAAAGGTGTGAACTCCGTCCCTAGCAAGGCAAAATGTAATTTTAACAGAGAGTATAGGAGAGATTTGTCTCTGTATCTGTGCAAAATAGCAGCAGAAAGGTTTAAAGCCATGCACGAAGCATTCCAAAAGGCAAATGACCCAGTTGTGTACCTGAGCAGCAAGAGAGAAGATTTCTTCCAATGTTTCCAGATTTCCTGCCAAGGAGCTACTTCGGTCACAACTTTTGCTGTTTTCCTTTGTGACAAGATTGAACCAGCTCTTTGCCATGCAGTCTATGAGAGGACGGCTAAAGACATTGCTGAGGACATGCAAGGCCAATTCCCAGATTTCCAGGGCAGCAGAGCCAATCTGGAAGTTTGCATCCTGAGATACCTGGCAGAACAGGAAAATTTTGAATATTTCAAGCAGTACCTTACATCTCCAAAACAATTTTTTGAGGCTTATATTGAGACACGAGTTAGGAATCACTGTTTAGATGGGAGTAGGAGGCTGGGGATGTTTTTAGATTCCTCCCTTAATCTTCTCTATCGAAACATCCAATCAGCTGTTTCTTCATCAACCCAAATTGTCAAAGACAGAAAAGACAGAGAAGACAAAGTCTCTCTTTGGCTGGATGGATTTTGCAGGGAACTGTCAGAGGTGATCAACTTGCCCAGAAGTGACCTGAAGGGCATTGAGCACCAGGAGGTCACAGACATTGAGTTCCTGAGCAGGGCCATGACAGAAGCTCTGGCTGCCCTGCGGGAAAGGCTCATGAAAGAATTGGCTGATGCTGACCTGAGCTCGTTTTCAAGGCAGCCTCACACCATCCTGGCAGAGCATTTTTCAGGGTGCTGGGAGCAGTGTCCATTTTGTGGGGCTGTCTGCACAAACACCATGTGGAATCATGATGGAGACCATCAGCTGGTCTTCCATCGCCCACAAGCTTTGAAGGGATGGAGGTGGTTTGGGACAGACCAGCTGGCCATTGATATTTGTTCCAGTGATGTTGCAAGTGATGGCTCATTCAGAGTTCGTGACAATGAAGAGATCCCCTACAAGAGATACCGGGATGCAGGACCCCCGTATTCCACTTGGAACATTCTTCCTGATTCCTCCATGCAGGCGTACTGGAAATGGTTTGTGTCTCATTTCAGGACACAGCTGGAAGCTCTGTACAATGGGAAATTTCAAGGTAGAGGAGAAATCCCTGAGATGTGGTGGAGAATTACTAAGCAGGAAGCACTGTCTGAGCTGGAGAAGCGTTAGGCCCTATCCTTGGGGAGGAAGAACCACAACAGTTATGCAGTTTAGGAGAACTTCGTACCAGGCTCTCCACAAATGCAGTTACAATGATGACATTCTCAAAACATGTTCACATAATGACATCTAACTTTTCTCAAGTTTGCTGAAATAAGGCAAGTTACTGTGGCCATTGCTCAGCAACGCCCCACTTCCTGAGAGAGCCAGATTTCTCTTGCCTTTTTGCCTGATCTTTTTAAAGCACCTTGTGAACCTAGAATCAGAAGTTCTAGGTTCATTAGCAATGGAATTTTGTGCTGAGTTTCAGTACCAGGGAGATCCACAATCAAATGTTAGTCCCCATCATCTGACAGATTTTACAAATCAAAATGTGAGACAAGAAATGCTAACTTAGAAATGCCATAGAATAAGACAGATACTGCTAAAAGAGAAATAGAGCTGGAAAAAAAGTTTTGAAAGGTGGCTTGCAAATAAGCTTAGATACTTTGGAGAAACAGAAATATAAAAAATATATTGTAAGAGAACCCATAAGGGGTAGTTTTAAATAATTTGCTTTAAGGCATCTGCAGCATAGTGTAGCAAAAAACTAGTAAGCCAGGAAAGACTTATAATGCTTTGTAATTAAGACATAGTCAGCTTCTAATTGTGATGGTGTGTATTGAAACACCTGTATTGTGTCACCTTTCATATGAGACTGAAAAATAGAATGAAAAGTTTTAAAAACGCCTCTCAGTTGCCCCATCTCTGGGTCAGAAAAGGACTGAAATCCAACACCCCAAAGGCAGTTTTCCTGCAGCAAGGAGCTGTCCTGCTCAGAGAAAGGGCTGCGGAACCTGAGGCCAGCTCCACACTGGGCTGCTCGGCTTTTGGGCATCATCCTTCCCTCCCTTCCCTCATTGCAGCCTCCTGGATCAACTGAGGCCATTCTCCCAGCAGGAGCTGCTGTGCCTCTGCTCTCAGGAAAGCAGTGACACGACCTCCCTGGGTCTCAGGCAGTGCTTTCACTCCCTGTCTCAGGGGTGCTGTGTCTCTGTCCAGGGCAGCCGCTCCTGCTCAGGAGCCTGGGGCTGCTGCCCTTCCCTGCAGCCCTCAGCCCCAGCAGGAGCTGCTCCTGCCCTTGGCCTGGCTGCTGAGCAAAAGCCTTTGGAATGCCCCACGTGGAGAATGCTGTCTGCCAGCACCCTCTGCAGCAGCCCTCGGGGCAGTGCTGGTGCTGCCCAGGCAGGCTGGTGGCACCGGGGCCGTGCTCTGGAGAAGGTGGCACCAGCTGGCTCTGTCCCAGGAGCTGTGGGGGCTTTGGCTGTGCAGGGGCTGCAACCCTGCTGGCAATGGGAGGGCTGAGCTCTCCTGGAGAGCTGCTGAAGGGCTGCTTCAGCCTCATCTGCTGCTAATAAAGGAGTTGATTTGGCCTGCTCTGTATCTCTGTGTTCAGCGCAGCCACAGGTGGGGGTGACTCGAGCTCTGTGTGCTATAGACAGGCAGGGGACAGGGGGTGGCACTGGGGGAGGGGGTGTGACACCGTAAGTTCTGCTCCATTCAGGGTCTCTGCTCCAGTGTTGTGTCTTAATACCGCGAGATGTTTGGGGGCGGAGTGCAGGACTCTGTCTGGGATGTGAGGGGCTGGTTTATGGCCGCTTTTTTTTGGCTCAGCGGTTGAGGATAGCGGTCATGAATGCTACAGACAGCATTTGGCTCTTGCAGGGACATTGCTACAGTTTAGCTTTCCTCCCTGAGTCTGCCTGCCTCCACTGCTCCAGCCCGCTGCTCCAGGGATCCTCCCACAGTTTAACCCATTTGCCCCATCTTAGGTGTGAAAAATACATATTATATGATTGGCTCTTCACAAGCATTAAAATGAATACTGTATGTGTTATGTTGGAAAGTTATATTATATTAACTTCTTTTAAGTAGTGCTGTATTAATCTCTTTTAAGTAGTGTAGTAAGTATAGTTTTTAAGCTATAGCATAACACCAAAATATAAACTATATGACATAAGATACTTTTTGCACTAACTCAGAAATTACAAAAGATAACAAAGAAATTCTTCACATTATCCTATCTAGATAAAAATAACAACAACAGACACCAAAATCCCAAGTGAAGAATTATTACCTTCTTATCGAGAAAACTCAAACTTCAAAAAACCAAGAAAGTGAATTTACAAGATGGGGCAGGGGGGGAGCTAAAATTAAACAAAAACACCTTAATTGAAAAGAAAGTTTAATTCATTTATAATATATATGAATATGCAATAAACTGTTACTTTTAAAGAGTAATTCTTTATTAGCAAAGTGCGCCTTTTAACAAAATACCAAACACCCAGATATCCGTAATTCTTTACTTTTTATTGTCTCTTACTGCCTTTTATTATCCTAATTTTTATTGTCTTAATTTTTATTGTCCTAATTTTTGTTGTCTTAATTTTTATTGCTATTTTCATCGCCAATAAACTTTTTAAATTTTAACAACTAGCGTTTTTCATATTAGGAAAGACAGGCACCCGCTGCCCACACCACACATGACCATCGCCCATATTTTCCCCTTGCCTGAGGTCCCACCACCACTTCCGGAGGTTTCCGAGCCCACTCCAAGCGCCCTTGAGGCTGCCAGGGCACCATTGTGGCCCCTCTGCCTTGCTGGGAGGCAGCAGCGCCCCCTGGAGCTGTGGAGGTGTCACTGCAGCCTTGACATGAGCCAACAGCGCTCCGTGCTGGTTGTGGGTGTAACTACACCAAAGGGAAATTGCTTGATGGGTGAGAAAAGGCTGGGTTTGGTTGTTGTTTTTTTGTTCCTGTTGTTGTTGTTGTTGTTTATTATCAATGACTTACAGAAGGGATGTGACTACAGTTGGGCTAAAAACAATTACTCAGATAAACATCAGCCTCAAAGGTTGTCAGATTTTGAAGAAGTAAACAGACATAGCTCAAAGTAGTCACCAATTTCTTCCTTACAAGCAATAGATAACATTCTAATCCAATGGAAAGTTGCCACGAAGTTTATTTTGTTTTTCTAACCTATCACCTTTCCTTAATTCTGCTGCACTGTGGATACTTTTATCCAATGGGCTACTATTACAAACCCACAGTTATACTTCTCTTTAAAACAGCTAAACTCTTAGCTTACTCTATACAACTACATTACTACACTCTAAAACCCTTCACCATCTGACCCAATACAGTTTCTCACTTACTTAAGGCACATTCTTACTTACAACTATAGAAACATAAGTTTATAATTTTTCTGTTTAATGTCTGTGTCCTTTTATTTTTACATCAAGCCAAGCTTCTTCCAAGGCTGCAAATCAAACCCTTCAGTATCTGTGGATGTTTCCATCTTTCCATTTCCTACAGCTGTTTTTGTTTTTCTTGTTATATCTATATCTATCTATATCATCTATATCTGTCTATATATCCCCTAGTAAAGAACATGTATTCCTTTTCCCATATCGTTGCCTAGAAACCCAAAAATTTCAACATTGTAATAATTTGGAGGGATGGGTTCATCTTTCCATTCCAGGAAGGTTCTCACCTTCCTTGGCAGACATCTCTCTGTTTAACCAGGAGACTCCCATCTTTCCAGCTTCAATACAACACTCTCCTATAGCTCAGGCTCAATAAAATCTTTCAGGCTTTCACCCCCACCGATAACACCATGGCATCTTTAAGTACTACACCACCATCCTTCTGCTGTACTGGATGATGGTGCTGTGAGAAATAAAATGACATACAATACGCTCTCCCATTTTCCTTCCCAGTGACAAAACATTAATTATAGTAAGGCATTATATATGAAAGTACCATTCTTAGGTTATTTTTCCTTATGCATAGATTGGCTACCAATGGTTGCAGTATTCAACCAATTGTTTTCTTGCCAAGGAATCTCCACTCACTCCCTTTCACCAGCATTTCAATATACAGCCCAAAGAGAAGCACTTTAGAATTCCCCTTCAACAGACTGACCTGATCCCATGATACAAAACTACAACAGTAAAATTTATCACTCACACACCACAGAGCTTTAAACAAGGCACCTGTGTAAGCTCTCTACACAACAACCAGCACAACTTTCAGCACCTTAGGAGTGAGACTACTGCAACCCACAATTAACAACATTAATTATAGTAAGGTATTATATATGAAAGTACCATTCTTTGGTTATTTTTCTTTATGCATAGATTGGCTACCAATGGTTGCAGTATTCAACCAATTGTTTTCTTGCCAAGGAATCTCCACTCACCCCCTTTCACCAGCATTTCAATATACAGCCCAAAGGGAAGCCCTTTATATTCCAGGATCTTCCTTGTATTTTGTTTGGTTTTTTTTTTATTTTTCCTTGATGTGTTCTTGGGGTTCTTTAGGGTCCCCTGGTGGTGTTCCATATGAGGTGGTTTTTTGCCCAGGTTATGTAAAGCCGCCAAAGGTATTTCTGAACCAAATGCATTGGGCTGGTTTGACTTGTTCCAGAGCTCTCAGCATTCCACCACTGTTACGTAACTTGCCATTAGCCCTGACTTCAACAGAAATTATTTAGAAGAAGATTGGACATAAGGAGGAAATTCTTCCTGGAAAGGGTGCTCAGGCCTTGACAGGGGTTGCCCAGGGAGGTTTGGAGTGCCCATCCCTGGAGGTGTCCTAGGAAGGACTGGACATGGGACTCAGCGCTCTGGGCTGGTGACAAGGTGGGAATTGGTCATGGTTTGGACTTGGGTCTCAGAAGTCTTTTCCAACCTAAGTAATTCTGTGATTCTGTATGTGCAGTGAAAGTGCCCTCATTTAGTTGTTGATACATTTGTAAAAACACTTTTTGTTACCTTTCCCAGCAGTGCTAAGACCTAGCTTATGCCTAATTTTCTCTCTGCATGACCTAAGAAGATCCTTGCACTTCTCCCGAGCTCCCTGCCCCTTCTTCCAAAATCCTGAGCTCCCCTGAGTTCCAAGCTCCCTGTTCAGCCAGGCTGGTCTCCTCCCCCTCTGGCTCATCTTTTGATGGGCAGCTCCTGTGCCTTTAAATTTTCCTTCTTAAAGCACATCCAGCCCTCCTGAACCCCTCTGAAGCGTTGCACTTCAACAGGTTCCTGAGAGTAACCTGCATTTTTGGGGTCTGGATTAAACTTGTTAAAAGGAGCTAAGAAAGAAAGGTGAGGGACAAGTCTTTGTTTGGAGATGCAACACCCATCCATGACTTTGAAGAGGATCCAGAAATGAGCCAGAAGTGTGGAGGGCACAAGGCTAAATAGGGGGGGAAAGGGGTGGATCTGATGGAGAAGGGCCAATGGGAACAGGGAAAAGTGGTGCAGGGGAGGGGCAGCAAACTAGAAGGACCAATGGGAGGATGGGGCGGAGCACTGCAGCAAACTGGGGCAAATAAGGATTGAGAAAGGGGAGAACATTCTAGGGGATATACGTAGATGGTAAACAGGGGGCTGGGTTGGGGTGGAAAAACTGGGAGAACCAATGAAACTTGAAGTATTAACCTGTCCCTGCAGAGGCCCATGGGAGGGAGGCTCTTCTCACCCTAACTTTGCGGAGTTTCTCCTCAATTTTTTCCTGCCCCTCAAGGACGCAAGTGTTGTAGCCTCGAGGTAGACTTTTGAGCCTCCACACTCCTCAATTATTAAAGATTATTTCTCAAGGGACTCTCTGAATTAGTATCCCAAACAAGACAAAGCCCATCCCCTGGAAGTTGAAGGTTTTGTTGAAGTCCCTCTTTATTTCATTGAGAATTGAAAATTTCAATCAATTCATGATCACTGTGCCCAGTGTGAAAAATGTGTATTTTATGATTGGCTTTTCACATATATTAAAATGAATATTATATGTGTTATGTTAGAAAGTTATGCTGTATCGAAATTTTCTTTACTAGCTTGTTAAATACAGTTTTAGGTTATAACATAATGTTAAAATAGAAACTATGCTATGTAACATACTATTTTAAAGAGAGGAATGAGGTACTCTCACTGAGATAGCAGCCACAGAACACCTGAATCCTTCAGAGAAAAAGAATTTATTGCTCCCTTATCAGAAGAAACGAACTTCTTCCTGCCTTGCTCAGCCCTGGAGATGCCGTTAGGATTCAGAGGAAGAAGCTGACACTGACCAGACAGAATCCTTTGTTTGAATGGAATTTATGCATCATGTATGAGATGTATGAATATGCAACAGGCTATTGCTTTTAAGGGTTAATCCTCTGTTGACAGGTGTCCTTTTTCAGGCTTATTTTGCCCAGAAAAAGGTACCCGGACTGTCTGTAACTCTTTGTTTTGATTGTCTCATATTGTCCTAATCGTAATTGTCCAAACCCTTATTACTCTAGTTTTATTACTATTTTTTGTAACCATTTTATTACTATTAAACTTCTAAAATTATAAAAACAAGTGATTGGCATTTTTCACAATGGGCTTCCCTTGATTCTTACCCACAGGCACTCCACCTTATCGAGTGTCCAAGGCCAGGCTGGACAGGGCTTGGAGCTCCCTGGGATGGTGGAAGTTGCCCCTGCCCATGCAGGGCTGAGATGAGATGAGCTTTCAGGTCCCTTTTCACTCCAGCCATTCTATCAATTGATGATTCAGTGACATTCAGGACGTGCAAACACAGGATCACCTTCCTGCCTCCCCCAGAGCTGCCAGCATCCCTGTCCAGGCAGGGCTGGAATCCATCCCTCACCTTCGGGTACCTCGATCCCCACAGCAGGATTCCTGCAGTGCTCCTGCAGCCCTGGGGCTGGCATCAGGGGGGTGGGAGCATTCCCGAGAGGGTGGGAGCTGTCCGGGGAGGGTGGGAGCATTCCCGGGAAGGTGGGAGCATTCCCGAGAGGCTGGGAGCAGCCCCGGGAAGGTGGAAACAGCCCTGGAAAGGTGGGAGAATTCCTGAGAGGGTGGGAGCAGCCCCGGGAAGGTGGCCTTCGCCTCCCGGGAAGGTGGAAACAGCCCTGGAAAGGTGGGAGCATTCCCGAGAGGGTGGGACTAGCCCCAGGAAGGTGGGAGCATTCCCGACAGGGTGGGAGAATTCCCGACAGGGTGGGAGCAGCCCTGGGAAAGTGGCCTTCGCCTCCCGGGAAGGTGGGAGCATTCCCGAGAGGGTGGGAGCAACCCAGGGAAGGTGAGAGCATTCCCGGGAAGGTGGAAACAGCCCCGGAAAGGTGGGAGCATTCCCGAGAAGGTGGGAACAGCCCCGGGAAGTGGGGAGCAGCCCCAGGAAAGTGGGAACAGCCCCGGAAAGGTGGCCTTCGCCTCCCGGGAAGGTGGGAGCAGCTCCGGGAAGGTGGGAGCATTCCCGAAAGGATGGGAGCATTCCTGAGAGGGTGGGAGCATCCCCGGGAAGGTGGGAGCATTCCCGAGAGGGTGGGAACAGCCCCGGGAAGGTGGTAACAACCCTGGGAAAGTGGGAGAAGCTCCGGGAAGGTGGGAGCATTCCCGAGAGGGTGGGAGCTGTCCGGGGAGGGTGGGAGCAGTCCCATGCAGGTGGGAACAGCCCCGGGAAGGTGGGAGCAACCCGGGGGAAGCTCCGGGAAGGTGGGAGCATTCCCGGGAAGGTGGGAACAGCCCCGGGAAGGTGGGAGCACCCCCGAGAAGGTGGGAGCATTCCCGGGAGAGTGGGAGCATCCCGACAGGGTGGGAACAGCCCCGGGAAGGGGGGAACAGCCCCGGAAAGGTGGCCTTCGCCTCCCGGGAAGGTGGGAGCAGCTCCGGGAAGGTGGGAGCATTCCCGGGAGAGTGGGAGCAGCCCCGGGAAGGTGGGAGAAGCTCCGGGAAGGTGGGAGCATTCCCGGGAAGGTGAGACCAGCCTCAGGAAGGTGGGAGCAGCCCGCGCCGCTGGCGCCCGGTGCGCTGCCGAAACCTATTGTCAGTCGCAATCCCTTAATTCCATTACACCTACCGCAGCAATCCGCTTAGGGGAAGCTGTGGAGAGGCTGAGGAAGGAGGAGGCATCGCTTAAATACACCTAGGCTTTATCCCGGGGGGGAAGAGCACGGCCCAAGGTACGGGAGAGGCTGCTCAGGGCTCTTGGGCTCTGCTCAGGGCTGGCTGAGTCGTTAAATTAGAAATATAGCTAGCAGAGATCATATAGTGTGATTAGAGTTTAACAAGAAAATCAGTCGGTATCAGGTGGGGATAACTGAAATAAAGTTGGGAGTGACAGGTGATATATGAAGTGTTCTAAGAGTGCAGGGGCATGAATACCATTGGCTTTTAAGAATGAGAGGAGGTTTGGAGTGTGAGCAGCAAGTCAAGGAGCCCTGCCAGCTTGACACGGGTGAAGAGTTTACTGTGAGGAAGACATCTTACTTCCTCCCCAGAAGCCAAACGACCCAATTAAAGAGGAAAACTGCGCAGCCATAATGGATATTCAGCTGATTATAATAAGAAGCATAAGGGTTATGTATTATGCATCCTTAGAAACGTCTTATATAAAACCTTTTCTGTATAAATAGAGAGCAGGAGTCTGCAACTCCTCACACGTGGCTTTGGAAAGGATTCCACGTGTGTCCGGTGCTGTAATAAATACAGTTTATTACGTCTTTTATTAATAATAATACTATTAATTAATAACTAATAATAATAGCATTTATCATATTTATTACTGTTTATTTATTACTTCTTTTAACTTTAATTAGTTGAGGAGTCATCTGTCCGTGCTTCACTGGCCACCCGCCTGCAGCCTCCTCCACTGCTCTTGGGACAGCGTCACCCACACCCTGTCACTGCTGTCACCTGGGTCACTCGTGCTGCTCCCCCACATCCTGCAGAGCTGCTGCAGGGCTGGAGCCCCTCTGCTCTGGAGCCAGGCTGGGAGAGCTGGGGGGGGCTCACCTGGAGAGGAGAAGGATCCAGGCAGAGCTCAGAGCCCCTGGCAGGGCCTGGAGGGGCTCCAGGAGAGCTGCAGAGGGGAAGCCAAACGACCCAATTAAAGAGGAAAACTGCGCAGCCATAATGGATATTCACCTGATTATAATAAGAAGCATAATGGTTATGTATTATGCATCCTTAGAAACGTCTTATATAAAACCTTTTCTGTATAAATAGAGAGCAGGAGTCTGCAACTCCTCACACGTGGCTTTGGAAAGGATTCCACATGTCTGGTGCTGTAATAAATACAGTTTATTACGTCTTTTATTAATAATAATACTATTAATTAATAACTAATAATAATAGCATTTATCATATTTATTACTGTTTATTTATTACTTCTTTTAACTTTAATTAGTTGAGGAGTCATCTGTCCGTGCTTCACTGGCCACCAGCCTGCAGCCTCCTCCACTGCTCTTGGGACAGCTTCACCCATGCCCTGTCACTGCTGTCACCTGTGTCATTCATGCTGCTCCCCCACATCCTGCAGAGCTGCTGCAGGGCTGGAGCCCCTCTGCTCTGGAGCCAGGCTGGGAGAGCTGGGGGGGCTCACCTGGAGAGGAGAAGGATCCAGGCAGAGCTCAGAGCCCCTGGCAGGGCCTGGAGGGGCTCCAGGAGAGCTGCAGAGGGACTGGGGACAAGGATGGAGGGACAGGAGCCAGGGAATGGCTCCCAGTGCCAGGGGGCAGGGCTGAGATTGGGAGATTGGCAATGAGGAATTGTTCCCTGGCAGGGTGGGCAGGGCTGGCACAGCTGTGGCTGCCCCTGGATCCCTGGCAGTGCCCAAGGCCAGGCTGGACAGGGCTTGGAGCACCCTGGGACAGTGGAAGGTGTCCCCAGCCATGGAATGAGATGCTCTTGAGCATCCCTCCCCACCCAAATCACTCTGGCACTTGCTGAATCCATCTCTGCCCACTGCCCTCCAGCCCATTCCCTGCTCCACCTTTTCCTCTTCACCACATTCAGCAGAAAGAAAAGACAAACACCAGTAAAAGGTGTGGAAAATTTTATTCTTTACTGAACTTTATTAGTTTTCTGTTTGGCTTAAACACAATAAATATTTCAGCAGTAGCATTGAACAGACTGGAATTCACACCCATTGCAGTACCTGAACCCCCAGACTCTGGACTCTGGGAAAGCCTTTGGGGCCCCCTGGGATCACAGCACCTCACTGTGGGCCACTGCCAGCACCAGTGTCCCCTCCAGCCCAGGGGACAGGAGCAGGGCCGTGTCCCTGCTGGCAGGGAGGGATGGGGACAGATTTTGAGGTCTCCAACCAGCTCTGACCAAACGGGCTCTGCAGGTGCTGCGGGCTGAGGCAATTGGCACCTTGAAGGGTGAGCAGGGAGTTACCCCAAGAACTTCTGCTCCTGGGGCAGGGATGGCCCAGCCACTTCCTTGGAGAACAGCCGGGGGCTTCTCCAGCCAGGTCTGGCCACATCTGGATGGGCCAGAGGATCTTTTCCACAAACAAGGAGGTCAGCATAGCTCCCACTGTCACCATGGAATCACTGGGGTTGGAAAAGCCCTCTGAGCCCACCTCTGAGCCATTCCCAGCACAACCAAGGCCAAAGTGCTGTTCCATGTCCCCAGGTGCCACATCCTCATAGCTTTTAAATCCCTCCAGGGATGGGGACTCCACCACAGCTGTGCCAGGGATGGACAGCCCTTTCCATGAAGGAATTGTTCCCAAAATCCACCCTGAGCCTCCCCCTGGCACAGCCTGAGGCCATTTCCCCTTGTCCTGTCCTTGTCCCACCAAGAGCAGCCTCTGTGTCACCTCAGCCACTGCTTTGACACAGCTCAGAGGTAGAGGTGGGCAAAACCAGGAGGAGCCAAGGCTGGTTTCCCAAAAGCATCCCTTCCATGGGGACTTTCCAGCTCTGTCAGAAGCAGGCATGGATGCTCTCAGGCAAGAGTTTAGGGCCCTCACTGGAGCTGAGATCCAACTCAGAGCTCTGACTCCCAGCTGCAGATCCTTGACAGGCCAGGAGGTGACACCTCTGTTTAAGGAGCTTAAAGATGTTCCCAGAGCCTCTGGAGCTCCCACTTCCAGCACGCTGCTCCTGGCTCTGGCAAAGCCTTGGGGCAGGGGGACATGAGGAGAGGCAGCTGCCAAACCCCACCATGACCAACCAGAGGCTCCAGGAGAGCTGGAGAGAGCCTGCAGGGACAGGACCCAGGGAATGGCTCCCAGTGCCAGAGGGCAGGGCTGGATGGGATCTTGGGAATGAGGAATTGTTTCCTGGCAGGTGGGCAGGGCTGGCACAGCTGGGGCTGCCCATGGATCCCTGGAAGGGTCCCAGGCTTGGAGCAACCTATCCCTAGAAGAAGAGACAACACAGATCAGCTGTGGGGCACCAGGCAGGAGGAGCTGAGGAGCCAGGACCTGCCCTCTCCATCCCCATGGGAAGGACAGAGCCCAACCAGTGACCACCAGCACGGAACGTCCCCCTCAGGGGCTGGTACCCAGGAGCACTTTTAATTCTGAACACCTGAACCCATGGTGGGCAACAGAAGGGTTGGTTCTCAGCTGCCACACAGGTTTTGGTCTCTTTGTTTCTATTCCCCTCTCAGAATCCAGAAATCACTGGATTTCTAAGAGCCAAAGGAGAAGCCCCCTCCCCAGCAGTTGCCTGGGCTCTACTCTGTCCCTGTCCCCACCAGGTACCAGCCAGCCCAAACCCAGCACTGATTTAAGGAGATTTTTTCTACTTTCAAGGTGCAATAAATTAAGGCACCAAAGAGCCAGAACTCCGCCAAGACAAAGCCTGTGCAGAGGAAGCAGTTCCAGTTTTGGAGAGGGATGTTCTTCCTACACACCAAGACTCAAGCTCAGACAACTCCTCCCAGCCTCAGCAGCATCCCAGTCCTCAGGGGCCAGTGATGCTCATGGGATGAGACAGGACAAGGCAAGTGCCAGGTTTGGGAGCCCAGAGTTCAGCTGGAAGCCTGAGGGAACAGCTCAGTTCTTCCCTGCTTGGGCAAACACAAAACTAGACAGAAAATCATCCAACATACACATTTTTCAGCGTTGCCAGCCCAGCTCTGCTATCTGAACAAGTCCCACAGGGAGCTGTGTCCCAGCTGAAGATTCGCTCCAATTCCTGTGCGAGCAGGATTTAAATTTATTTTATCTCCATAATTCTATTTCATTAAATAGCAGGAGTCAAAAACTCAGGTGCAGCCCAAGTAATTTGTCCATGGAGGGTTTCTTTTTTTTTTTTTTTTTGCTGTACAACATCAGTAAAATGGATTGGAGGAAGCTACTTTATTAAATAAACTCCAAAACCCATTGGACCCCTCTCCCAGCCCCGCCGCAGCCGTAGGGACACGTGAGATCCAGAGCCTCCCACGAGGGATGGCAGCCCTGGGAAGGGCCCAGTTTGCTCCTCACAGGCCAGGGGCTGACCAGGGGTGACCAAGACTGACGAAGGGCTGACCAGGGGCTGCCCAAGCAACCCCTGAACTCACGAGCTCAACCTCAGGGCTTCCAGTCTTGGCATGACAGTGATTCCAATTTCCAAAAGAAAAAGCATTAAATAGCAGTTACACGTTGAAGGCTTCCCAGAGCAGGAAGAGGCTTCCCCTGCAGAAGGAAATTGCTCTGACCGAGCTGTCAGGTGCCCCACGCTGCACAACAATCAGTGTCTGAAGGAATTTGTTCCCATGGTAGTTCCACCTGCACGATCGGCTGTGCTTGTTCTCTTCCGGATGCAGCCTTTCCAGAGCCTGGGTTTAAGCTACACTCTTCATTCAAGCACAGGTCTTCATTGAATCAAGCCAACAGGAAAGAAAATCAGCATTCGGTCTTCACCACCCCACTCAAAGTCAATTAAAAAAAAAAAACGAATTAAAAAATAAAATCAACGCAAACCCATCTTTGACAAGTGGACAGTAAACAAAGAGGTGCCTGGAGACACGCGGGTGCTAGGGACAAAGAGAGGGAGATCTGAAAGGTTCCCACCCCTGGGAGCATCCTGAAGGTGCACACATGACCAACAAGGGCCTTCAGGTGCTTCTCCCAGTGGTGGAATTGCAGTTGGGAAGGGCCAGGCTGTTCCTGGCTGTGGAAAAGGGGCTCAGGCAGCAGGAAAGGACCCAGGGAGCCAACCCATGACAGCAAATCCATGATGGCAGGAATGGGGAGAGCTTGGCTCTCTCGTCTCAGCCACCTTCCATGGCCCAGACCCCATTTCCAGACTGGGAACACACATGGACACACAGGAACATGCTGAGATGTGGTCCCAGGTACCACACAACATGCAGAAGCCACATTCCCACTCCTATGGGAAACTGAGCCCTGATTTTCCAAGCCTCCCATTAGGATTGAACTACAAGCTTTGAGTGTCTTGTCTTTTTTTTCCCCCTAAAAAAAAAAAAAAAAAAGACAACAAAGGTGCTAGCAAGTGTTTGCCCAAAAGCAGGAAGGCAGGACAGAATGTGGGAGAACTGTCACCATCTGCTCCCAAAGTACCAGCCCAGCATGGGGGCTGTCCAGACAGCAGCACTGGGGACAGCCAGGAACTATCCCCCACCACCAGGATGTCCCCCTGCCCTCGGAGGAATCAGCTGCGTTGGTTTTGGTGTCAGGCCAAGGTGCTTTGCTCAGGTAAAGCCTCTGCATCCCCAAGCAGCTTTCCCTGAGCAAGAGCCGGAGTCAGAGGCTTCTCTGGGAACATTCAGCTGGTCTAAGGTACAGTAACAGCGACCTGAAAGGCTCCTCCTCCTCCAGCTCCACCCAAAACCCGAAGCTTGCAGGGATGGAAGAGCAGCAGGAGCCGCCCCGGCCCGGCCCCGCCCCGGCTGCAGCGGATCCCGCGTGTCCTTGGCTCTGTCCAGAGGATACTTTGATCTGTGGTGATGGCTGAAGTATTTACAGGTATTTGCAGCAGGTATTTACAGTCCTTCTGCAGCCCGCAGGCCGATTTTCTCCTCCTCTGCTCCCAGTCAGTCCGGAGTGGGTTTCCGTAGGGAGAAGGGCCGGATGTTGAAGTGCCTGCTCAGCTGGCTCACCTGGGGACAGGCAGACATGGCACTGGGTTATCCTGGATCCTGGGGGGTTATCCCGGCTCCCAGGCACGAGCAGCAGAGCAGGCAGAGCCCCAGACCTGCTCCCTGTTCCCACCAAGCCCCTGCCAGCCACTCTTCCCACCCCATCCATGCCCACAACCCCTGTCCTGCCCAGCCCCATCCCTGTCCCAGGCACTGGTTCCACTGGGAACAGCCTTGCTCCCTTCCCAACCTTCCCAAACAACATCTGGGAGCAGGCTCACCCTCTGTTCTTCCCCTCCACAGGGGCAGGAGTTGGGAATGCTGAGCCCAGGCCTGCGGGATTTTACCCTCCTCCTTCATTATTCTGTTTAAATTCATTTTATCACCTCAGGTATCTACATAAAATATTCCCGAATCCATTCAAAGTGGGAGCTGGATAATTTACCTCCTGCAAAAGGAGGCTGAGCTTGACACAGTCGGGGCAGAGGCTTTAATCCTTATAATTCTTCCCAAATTCAGAGCAGTTTGGGATTATGCCCCAATCCCAAAGCCTTTAAAGGCTCAAAGTGAAGAGGAGCTGGCACAGATGGGCCCTTGGAAAGGCAGAGGGAGGGAAAGAGGGAGCAGAGCACTGGGAATCTCCCAGGAGGGGATGGGCAGGAGGATTACACCACCAGCTCAGCTCCATCTCCAGCTGTGATTCCAAGACCAAATTTATTTAAGCTTCTTAGTAATTCAAATCCTTCTTGCCCAGAAGCCTCATTACACTAATTGGAAAGACAAGGCAACTCCTTGGCTGTAATTACAGCTGGGACACGACTCCCAAGGCTCCGGGGTGGAACTGGGGCTCCCAGGGGAAGGGGCTTCCCAAGGAGGGTGTCCCCACTTCAGCTGGGACACGTGGCCCCCTGTCCTCCTTCCTCAGCAGCTTCCCAGTGGGACTCTGGGCTTCTCCAAGTTTGTTCTCTCTGTTAATCCCAACTCAGAGCATGAGGAGGAAACCAGTCCCTGGATCTGTGCACAGATGGACAGGAGGAAGGGAGGCCCTGGAGCTGCTGTGCTCCCACTTCCCCCAGCAGCAAAATCCCCACTCCAGCCTGCCTCTCCCAGCACCTTGGAGACCTCAGAGGGAGACTCAGAGCCCCTGACAGGGCCTGAAGGGGCTCCAGGAGAGCTTCAGAGGGACTGGGGACAACACCTGGAGGGACAGGAGCCAGGGAATGGCTCCCAGTGCCAGAGGGCAGGGCTGGATGGGAGATTTGGAATGAGGAATTGTTCCCTGTGAGGGTGGGGAGGGGCTGGGATGGAATTCCCAGAGCAGCTGGGGCTGCCCCTGGATCCCTGGCAGTGCCCAAGGCCAGGCTGGACACTGGGACACCCTGGGACAGTGGCAGTGTCCCTGCCATGGCAGGGGTGGCACTGGATGGGCTTTGAGGTTCCTCCCAACCCAAACTATTCCAGGATTTTGTGCTTGGTTTCCAACTCATCTGACCCACCCCAGGGGAAGGCCAGCCCCTGCCACATCCTGTGCAGTTCCTTTCAACCCCATGCAACCTTCCCAAGCCTCTCGCAAGGAATCCACCCCAAATCCCACAGAACCATTCCCAGTGACATTCCCAGCTTCACACCGAGCACTCCCAGCCACGGCCCCGCCCAGGAGGTGCCACCTACCACGACCACTCCGTAGTGGATGTGTGCCAGGGTGAGGAAGGCTGTCAGCAGGTACAGCAGGAGCGTTTCACTGCCTGGAGCCAGCCCAGACACCACCAGGAGCAGCACGGCCGCGATGGGCAGCAGCATCCAGTTGAGGGGCTGGCACCGTGTGCTGCTCATCTGGCACACGATCAGCTGGCACTGAGGGGACAGGGACAGAGCCTGAGCCTGCTGTGGGCTCTGGGAGCAACAGATGTTTGTCCCCAGGGCGGAGGGGATGGTCACTCGTGTGATCTGGCACATTGCCCCCCTTATGCTGGCACTGCTGGGGCACCTCCAGTGCTGGGGGCAGCTCGAGAGACCTGGAGGGGCTGGAGCCAGGGAAGGGAACAGAGCTGGGAAGGGAATGGAGCCCCAGCAGAGGCTGAGGGAGCTGGCAAGGGGCTCAGCCTGGAGAAAAGGAGGCTCAGGGGGGACCTTGTGGCTCTGCACAACTCCCTGCCAGGAGGGGACAGCCAGGGGGGGTCGGGCTCTGCTGCCAGGGAACAGGGACAGGACAAGGGGAAATGGCCTCAGGCTGGGCCAGGGCAGACTCAGGGTGGACAGCAGGAGGAATTTCCCCATGGAAAGCATTGTTAAACATTGGAAAAGCCCAGGGCAGTGGTGGAATCCCATCCCTGAAGGGATTAAAAAGCCCCTGGATGTGGCACCTGGAGCAGGGGTGACCTTGGCAGCACTGGGGGACAGTTGGACTCGGTGGTCTAAGAGGGCTTTTCCAATCTTAACAATCTCACGATTTTACCACTACGCAGCTAAATTAAATTTTCGTTGTTAAACATTGGAAAAGCCCAGGGCAGTGGTGGAATCCCATCCCTGAAGGGATTAAAAAGCCCCTGGATGTGGCACCTGGAGCAGGGGTGACCTTGGCAGCACTGGGGGACAGTTGGACTCGGTGGTCTAAGAGGGCTTTTCCAATCTTAACAATCTCACGATTTTACCACTACGCAGCTAAATTAAATTTTGACCAAAAATGTAGTCCCTCCCATTTAATTTTATCCCCAAAAGGAACTCCTTTCCCATCAGCTTTCACTTTGCTGCCCACAGCACATGCGAAAACTCAATTTAACCAATCCTCCAGTCCCTCAAGCATAAAGCAGAAGCTCTTACAGAGATGTTGGCAAAGGCTGTTCCAACCATGAAATAGAAGAGCCTGGGCTGGACCTCCAGGATGTCAGTGGGGGACAGGAAGATCCAGGTGGTGCAGAGCAGGAACAGCAGCACCGGGGACACCAGGGGCAGCAGGATTTCGTACACAGAGTGGTGCTTCAAGGTGTTATTTTTATAGGCCCTGAAACACAAGCAAAGAAAGGAAAATACATGGAATCACTGAGAAATCCGTGGTGCTGCCTGCAGTGAGTACCTGAAGGGGCTCCAAGAGAGCTGCAGGGAGGACTGGAGTGATAGGACAAGGGGGAATGATTTCCCACTGCCAGAGGGATGGATGGGATATTGGGAATTAGGAATTCTTGGTTGTGAGGGTGGGCAGGCCCTGGCACAGGGTGCCCAGAGCAGCTGTGGCTGCCCCTGCATCCCTGGCAGTGCCCAAGGCCAGGCTGGATGGAGCTTGAAGAACCCTGGGACAGTGGGAGCTGTCCTGCCCGTGGCAAGGGGTGGCACAGGATGAATTTTCCACCCCCTTCCCACCCAAACCCTGCTGGGATTCTACAAAACTCACTTGTAGAAGTTGTACAGGCTCATGGGCAGGGTCACAGTGAGGGCACAGGCTGGAAGAGAAAAGTGCCACGTTAGTGCCCCAGGGCAGAGGGGACACCCCATGCACCCCAAACAGGAGGCCCTGGCTGGGCTCTGCTTTAAATTCCCTGCACCAAAAATAGCTCCTGGTGCCCCAGGAATAGCTCAGCACATTTGGAAGTAGCTGCTCCTGCGTGTGGCCCAGGAGCTGTAATTAAAAGTTAAAGTCTGCTGTAAGTTGAAGACATTTCCATTTGAAAGGGCTGCATTAAGGAGCTCGGGTTTGTGCTTTAAACAGTGACAAAGCTAATTATAATACAACTCTAATGAGACAGGAGTGCACACTCCTCAAATGACATGGCTGGGCACAAGTTTTCACAAGAAAGACAATTTGCTGTTTCTCTGGCTGTGTGCAGACATTTCCAGTGGCCACATTGCCAAAAAGTTGTGATTTAACTGGATAAATGATACAAAGCACCCAAATAACTGAAAAATCCTGACCTCAATCAGAACCACCAACACTATCCATGATATTCCAGGGCAAATCCTTCCCTGTTTATCCAGCAGAAGGTGTGTGAACAGAGCTGGAAATATTCCTGCTTTAATAACCCAGCTCCTCTCCCCCGTGTGGGAACTGGGCTCAATTTCTCATATAGAAAAAGCACATTCATTATTCATGTTAAGTCACACAGCTGTCAAAGGAAAGCTGGGAACATCTACCTGATAAAAGTGCAAGTACATTTAACACACCAATTAACTCAAAATTAAGCAATTACAAGGAACACCTGAAGGGACACAGGAAATAAACTGAGCAGAACTTGTGAATTAGGCAAATGGCATTGAACAACATCAGCTCAGCTCTACCCTTTGCAGTTTTATTTTGACTGACCACAGTAGAGCGAGGCTGGGCCTTTATTTCAGTTTTATTATTGTTATAATGATGTAATGTTCAGGTGGGTGGATGGAGGGCAGGATCCCCAAACAGCAGAGCTCCCACCCACCTCTGTGGCTGCAACCTCCCTCCCACACAGTGTTTGGGCTCTGGGATGAGAAGGAGCCCCAGAGCAACAAAACAAAAGTGTCCTGACCCCTCCAAACCAGCCCAAGGCTGGGGAGGCTCCACTGAGAGCCAGGCCCCACCACCCCCTGACCACTGGGCTTTATCCCCTGGAAACTCTGGGTTTACCACACTGGTTTTACCCCCAGGCTCTCACTGAGCACAAACTAAGCTTGTCTGGAGTGAAGTCAGCCCAGGCAGAGCAGAGTTAAGTTCTCCAAAATAACTCTGCAGGAGACAACCCTGTTTTGAAATCCTGGGAAAGGTTTCCAGGCTGTGAGAACACCCTCAATTAGTCACTTCAACAACAGCCCGGGGCAGCAAACAGAGCAGTGTTAGCAGGTCATTAGCAGGGGGTTTGGGAGAAAGGTAAATTTAAAAGAAAAGCTTCAACATGGAGTTTCTTACCAATAATCATTGCAGTGAATAGGTCTCTATATAAGAAATTAAACAGGAAAGGTGCATACCAGGCCTCAACTCCCACAAAGGCTGTCACTATGTAGACAATTGAAATGGTCTGAAAGAAAGCACAGGACAAGCAGGGGTGAGAAATGAGATGGGCAAGTCTGGCAGCACCTGGGCTGGCAGCACCACACACGTGCCAGGCTGCTCCAGGGAAAGGCAGCTCTAAGCTATGACATGTTCAGTCCTACCCACCAGCAGGAAAGAGAAAAATAAAACAAAATCCACAAATATCCCACTTTCCCAGGTGTAGGAAGGGCGAGCTGCTGAGCAGGGATTGGATTGGGAAGTGCTGGCACTGCTGGGGCTCCTCCAGTGCTGGGGGCAGCTCTGGGCCCCTCCTGCCAGGAGAGACCTGGAGGGGCTGGAGCGTGTCCAGGGAAGGGAACGGAGCTGGGAAGGGAATGGAGCCCCAGGAGAGGCTGAGGGAGCTGGGAAGGGAATGGAGCCCCAGGAGAGGCTGAGGGAGCTGGCAAGGGGCTCAGCCTGGAGAAAAGGAGGCTCAGGGGGGACCTTGTGGCTCTGCACAACTCCCTGCCAGGAGGGGACAGCCAGGGGGGGTCGGGCTCTGCTGCCAGGGAACAGGGAGAGGACAAGGGGAAATGGCCTCAGGCTGGGCCAGGGCAGGCTCAGGGTGGGCACCAGGAGGAATTTCTCCATGGAAAGGGTGCTCAGGCCTTGGCAGGGGCTGCCCAGGGAGGTGGTGAAGTCACATCCCTGGAGGAATGTAAAAACCACGTGGAAGTGGCACTTGGGAGCATGGGCCAGTGGTGGCCTTGGCAGTGCTGAGGACGTGGCTGGACTCGATGGTCTCAGAGGGTTTTTCCAACCTCACTGATTCCATGAGGAGAATATGACCAAGAACTGCAGGAGAAATGCCCTGGCACAGCCTTGAACTCTCGAGGTGACCACAGCACAGGTTTTACACAAGTTGCAGTGACCCTGGAGGGGTCATTCAGGGATTCTTCCTTATCCATCTGCTGCTGGATTACAGGGAGAAGCTCACCAGGGCTATTTCAGCTTTAATAGTCCCCTGAAGCTGGGTGCAACACGCTGCTCTGCCCTCCACCCCTGCCTTTCTCCAGCAGGCAGCTCAAAGACCTGGGTTAAGCAACATTTTGGGAGAAAGGATCAGAGTACAGTCAGGGACCAGCTCTGGTCTCCTTGAAACAGGAGAAATTATTATTCCAATTAATGCAGCTGCATTAATTAAACTCTCCTTCCAACTCGTTGCATTTCCCACCCAGCATCTGACAAACCAGAGAACAAATAAATGGACATAAGATAATGAGTTAAAAAGAAGCTTTTTTACAATGAGGGTGGTTGCCCAGAGAAGCTGTAGCTCCCTCATCCCTGGAAATGTCCAAGGCCAGGCTGGACAAAGCTTGGAGCACCCCGGGCTGCAGGAAGGCACTGCCAGCAGTCCAGGTGAGCTGCCTCCTCCCCAGATTCCTGTTCTCTTCAGGAAAAGCTTCCTGCAGAGAATTCCTTGAGGGATGGACACACCAACACCTCAAGGCGTCCATCACCATCAGTGCCCAGGGACCACGGTCTGGAGGGGCACCTCCCCAGGAATCTTTGCTTCAGGAACAGCAATTAACAAGCCAATTACCTCCACTGAATTTTTGACCCAGATCCTGGAAGTGCCAAAAGGCAACCCAAACTTCCAGGCTTCACCCACACTGTTACCACGTAGGGAACTACATAAAGCAACAATTCCAGCGGGCAAAACAGGAACCAGGGAGAGGAGAGCCAAGGCCATGTCCATCCTTCAAGCCTTGTTTGTCATGGAGAGTCCATGTCCATGGACTGACTCCATGACTGACAAGGCTTTGGATCCACAGCAGAACACCCCACTCAGTGGGCAGCACTGCACCCAGCATCTCCCCAGGGCGTGGACTCACCACCTGGCTGACGTCGTATCCCCAGGGCAGGAAGAGAATCCCTGTGTTATACTTCTCCCAGTGGGAGAGGATGAAGGAAAACAAGACCACCCAGAGCAGGAGGTAGAGCACGAAGACGCTGACGCCGGTGGAGCCGCGGCCGAAGGTGGAGTACACGGTGACCACAAAGTACACGCAGGCCCAGCTGTCCAGCCCGTGGTCAAAGAGCTCTCCCAGGGGCGTGCTGGAGTTGGTGCGGCGTGCCTGTTTCCCGTCAACGCCGTCTGGGAAGAGAAACATGGATGGTGTGTTGAAGTCTTTGAGCCAGGTCTGAGGAGCTCTCAGAGAATCTATCGCACCTCAGCTGCGCATGAACGGCATGAAATTGGCAGGATGGCTTCTGAGGTGGTGTTGGAAACAGAAAAAGGTTTAATAAAAGGCAAAAAACCAAAGGTCTTATAGGGAAAAACTGAGCCAGGGGCAAGTGCAGCCATGATATTTTATGAGAAATCCTTTCCTAGGATTTTTTCCGTCCTGAGGAGCTGAGAGCCTCAGGAAAGAAATGTAAACAATAACTGTGTGCTGCTGTGGGATGCCACAGGTGCATCTTCCACTGGTCCATGTGGATTGTTTTCAATTAGTGACCAGTCACAGCCACCTGTGCCAAGGCTGTGAGCAGGCACAGGATTTTGTTATGCATTTCTATTCTATTCTATTCATTCTATTCTATTCTATTCTATTCTAGTCTAGTCTAGTCTATTCTATTCTTGTCCTTTGTAGTCTTCTGATCTGTCTTCTCCCTCTGTTCTTTTAGTATAGTTTTAATGTAGTATTTTAGTAATAAATCAGCCTTCTGAGAAAAATGGAGTCAAGCCTCGTGTCCTCACACATGGGAGAATTTCTGCAAGAGGCAAGAGGTTCTTGTTCCTGCTAAAACACCCCACAAAAGTGACTATTTCCTTTGTTCTCTTCTTTTTCTAGTGAATTACCTAGATGGGACCTCGTGGCCTCTGTCTAATCAGACAGCCCAGGTCTGAGGTGAAGTCCAAAAGGTCCCGTGAGGTGTGTTTTGTACCAAATTGGGAGAGAAACTTCTGGGCTTTTTGCCTTTTTAAGCAGACAAAGAATAATTTAGTCACTCCATCAACAGGGGCACATTCCTACACATGGAGCTCTCCTGGACACTCCACACAAAGCAATGGGCCAGGGAACAGCAGCTTTCCCCACCTTCACCCTCAATCTGTGAGTGGATTCCCACCCCTGCTCCATGAGAGGCTGAAAAATGCAACAGTCTGATGAGATTAGATTTATTTCCTTGTATTTCCTTTATATTCCTTAAAGCAGCCACCCTCCATCTGTGAGTGGACTTCCCACCCCTGCTCCATGGGAGGCTGAAAAATGCAACAGTCTGATGAGATTATATTTATTTCCTTGTGTTTCCTTTATATTCCTTAAAGCAGCCTCTTCCTGTGCCTAAAGGAGATCCAGGAGAGCTGGAGAGGGACTTGGGACAAGGGATGGAGGGACAGGACACAGGGAATGGCTTCAACGTGGAAAAGGGGACATTTGGGTGGGATATTGGGGAGGAATTATTGGTTGTGAGGGTGGGCAGGCCCTGGCACAGGCTGGCCAGAGAAACTGTGACTGCCCCTGGATCCCTGGAAGTGTCCAAGGCCAACCTGGATGGGAGTTGGAGCAACCTGGTGTTGGATTAGGCATGTTTACATAGGCGTGTTTTGTTTGTTTACAAACAAATGCATACTATGTGAACCCTCCATCAGACTTTAAGAATTCTCCACAAATTCATTTCGCATATTTGGGATAGTGGAAAAGGTCCTTGCCCATAGCAGGGGTAGAACCAGAGGATTTTGCAGGTCCTTTCCAACCCAAACCCTTCTGAGATTCTCTGATTATTTAGAGCAGACCCAAGACAGAGTTTCACAGTTCATCTCAAAGTCACTTCCAGTATTCTCCTTTCCATCAGATGCTCTGGGACAACTTCCTTGTGTCCACGTTGCAAAGCAGCTCCCAGGAACTGCTCCTGGCAAGAGCACAGAATCTAACACTTCCTGTGGGTTCAGGGAGAGGACAACACAACCACAGCATGAGTGGGTGACCCTGAAAACTCTTACCTAACGTGTAGGCCATGAAGTTGAGGAGCCCCACCACGATCCACACGCCGTTTGGAACGTGCTGGTGATCAGGAGCTGCAGGGATCAGACAGAGCAGAGTCAGGACACTTCAGGATGTGCTTCCTGAGGGTTTATTTTGGCCCAAAAAGCACAGCCAGGAGGACTCAAACAGTGAATTTGGGACGTGAGCTTTGCAGGATGTGATGGCAGAGCTGCCCCGTAACAGCTCGTGAAACCAGGTCGGTGAGGACTTTGCCTTTCAGGATATATTTGTCCTTTGCTCCCTGCTCTCCAAAATCATGGGATCTGAGAACTGGGGCCAGTTCTGTAGTGCCACTGTGTGGGAATGGTTGTGAGGGTGGGCAGGCCCTGGCACAGGCTGGCCAGAGAAACTGTGACTGCCCCTGGATCCCTGGAAGTGTCCAAGGCCAACCTGGATGGGAGTTGGAGCAACCTGGTGTTGGATTAGGCATGTTTACATAGGCGTGTTTTGTTTGTTTACAAACAAATACATACTATGTGAACCCTCCATCAGACTTTTAAGAATTCTCTACAAATTCATTTCCCACTTTTGGGATAGTGGAAAAGGTCCTTGCCCATAGCAGGGGTAGAACCAGAGGATTTTGCAGGTCCTTTCCAACCCAAACCCTTCTGAGATTCTCTGATTATTTAGAGCAGACCCAAGACAGAGTTTCACAGTTCATCTCAAAGTCACTTCCAGTATTCTCCTTTCCATCAGATGCTCTGGGACAACTTCCTTGTGTCCACGTTGCAAAGCAGCTCCCAGGAACTGCTCCTGGCAAGAGCACAGAATCTAACACTTCCTGTGGGTTCAGGGAGAGGACAACACAACCACAGCATGAGTGGGTGACCCTGAAAACTCTTACCTAACGTGTAGGCCATGAAGTTGAGGAGCCCCACCACGATCCACACGCCGTTTGGAACGTGCTGGTGATCAGGAGCTGCAGGGATCAGACAGAGCAGAGTCAGGACACTTCAGGATGTGCTTCCTGAGGGTTTATTTTGGCCCAAAAAGCACAGCCAGGAGGACTCAAACAGTGAATTTGGGACGTGAGCTTTGCAGGATGTGATGGCAGAGCTGCCCCGTAACAGCTCGTGAAACCAGGTCGGTGAGGACTTTGCCTTTCAGGATATATTTGTCCTTTGCTCCCTGCTCTCCAAAATCATGGGATCTGAGAACTGGGGCCAGTTCTGTAGTGCCACTGTGTGGGAACTCAGCACATCACTCAGAGCTACTGAGACAACCCTTGGGGGGCTCGGGAGCCCTGGAATGTTGCCAAAAGTGTCTGGTGGCTTGACTTTGACTCTTCTAAGGAAGTGTCACCTGTGTATGAGGAGATGAGAGATCTTCAAGTTTGAACGGTGAAGGGATGATATTCACAGGATGAAACACAGATTTTAATGCACTGTACAGGGGGGTTTTGCGTGTTGTACAGGGGAGGTTTGGAATCCTGTACATGGGGGTCAGGAGTCCTCAGATGGAGGGATTTGGGAGTGCCCCGTCCTTCTTCTTTCTTCTCCCTGGCATCCATGTCCAGGATGATGTTGGCACGTATGGATTGGTTCATGGTGAAGGTGCACTTGTTAACAAGGGTGAAAAGTATTGGAAATAGAAGGTAAATATATTATATGTAGTTTTCACTATAAAAGACACAACTGCCCCGTGGGTTGTGTCTTTTATAGTGAAAGAGTGCTTTTGGCTGTCTTGCTGATCAGACCTCGGCTGGGCAGACAGAAAAACTTTGTAGATAAGAAATAATAAACACAACTGAAGACCGAAAACTCAGGAGTCCAGGCTCATTCTTCAGAGCACAGCCTGCCCAGAACCACCTTTTCACGTGTCAGGGCAGAGACAAGTAACTGTGGACCCCAACACCACTGCAGGCCGTGTGGAAGTGTGTGCAGAGGTGAAAACTCAGGAGTCCAGGCTCATTCTTAGAGCACAGCCTGCCCAGAACCACCTTTTCACGTGTCAGGGCAGAGACAAGTAACTGTGGACCCCAACACCACTGCAGGCTGTGTGGAAGTGTGTGCAGAGGACACTCCTCAGTCACTGGCTCGAAGAGCATCAAGTGGAGCCTCTTTGATGTGGCAACTCCCTGCCCCCGCAGGAACACGCCAGGATTCCCCGCCCAGTCTCCAGTCCCGTCCTGCCAATGGAAACCCAGCTCTTCCCTAACAGCACCTCCACCTCCCCCAGCACGGCTCAGGCAGCGAGCCAGCAGAGCTGCCTGCACCTCGCCCCACACTTGTGCATCAAGGCTTTGTGGATTTCCTGACAGCACACCTTCACTTTCTCCTCTGACTGACAGTGTTTTATTTTGTATCATGAGATAAAATGGAATGAACGTGAACGCCATCCAGATTCAAACTACTATCCAAAATAAAACCTAATTTGGGACTTTCAGCACGCTGGTTAATACCCACACTGTGTTGGTTGTGGTAGAAGCAGAGTAACAGCCCATTCTTCTTGCCCAGCACCTTTCTCCCCTGTTAATATTTACTTCCTAATGGATATCATGATGGGCTGCAATTAGGGAGCCCAAAGGGGCAAGGGAGAAGGGCAGGAAGAGCCATGGATCCTTGGCAGCAGGAGGGCACGGGGAGGGCTCCTGGGGGAACAGTGATCCCGTGAAATGCCACCTCCTGTTTCCTCAGGGCAGCAGGATGGTGCCCTTCCAGCAGCACAGGGAGGGAGGGCATCACATCTGCAAAGCCATCCAAGGAGGAGGGAAGGCACAAAATTCTGGAGTGGCACCAGGAGAAGTTCTCTCTCCAAGCAGGACACGCAAAACATTTACGTGAAAGGGTCCCAAGCCAATTTTTGAGAGGCTGGGAGAGTTTGGGATGTCCTGCCTGGAGAAGAGATGGCTCCAGGGAACTCTTAGAGACCTTTCCAGGGCCTGAAGAGCCTCCAGGAGAGCTGGAGAGGGTGGGACAAGGGCCTGGAGGGACAGGACAAGGGGGAATAAATTCCCACTGCCAGAGGGCAGGGATAGATGGGACACTGGGGCTTGGAGCACCCTGGGATAGTGGAAGGTGTCCCTGCCCCTGGGAGGAGGCGTGACTGGTTGGGCTTTAAGGCCCCTTCAACCCAAACCATTCTGGGATTCCATGATTCTGGATGTCTGACGTCCTGGGGGTTTTCACCTTGAGCTACTGACAGCTTTTGTTCTCATGGCTCATGGACCTTAACAGCCCAAACCCTGGCCAAAAGCCCAGGTGCCACCCGAGCCTTCAACAGCTTTGACTTGTCTACCAGTAAAGGAAATCCCAAGAAACCAGGATTTTTGCCACGTGACTGTGTTTTGATGATGGGTCCAGTTTAGAAGAACTGCACAAACTCTCCTGAGCAACCTAAACCAGACCTGGCAGTATCTAAGGGAGAGAAAAACACGGAGATGCTCCTGAGAATTATCACACTGCATTAATCCTTTCCCTGGGATTCCTCCATGTGCAAAGGAACACGACTGAACCATTGGATTCACAGACAGATGAACATGGGGACTGTTAGAAAGTTTAAAGCTGTGAATGGTGAAGCTCAGAAAGAGGATTTGGCCTTGTTAGTCTGATGTGCTGGTGGTTTTGCCAAGAGGGGAACGAGCTGGGATGTGAAAAACAAGGCTCCACCTGCTGATTTCAGGGAAGCAGCACTTCCTAACATTTTCCTGTTAGATTTTCAAACAAGGGCGCTGGGTTGTTTGCTCTGCAGGCAGAGGCAATTCCAACCCAAGATTCCAGCTGTCTCCTCCTCCCTGTCCTGCCCCCTGCCAGCCAGGAGCACTTTTCCCTGGCAGCCAGAGGGAAGGTGTCACATCCTGACAAATCCTTGTCACAAAACCCAGTGAGTTCAATCCCCTCCTCTGTCCCAGTCACTTTGGGAAGGCACAGAGGCCTCACCAATTCCCAGCAGAGGAGGTGACAGATTTCCCACCTGACCAGGAACATGCAGCCTTACCAGAAGCATAAAAGTCAGGGTCGAAGTATGCCATGAGGAAGAAGTTGAAGACAAGCAGCAGGAAGCCAGAAAACGTTATCAAATTTGGGGCCAGCCAGGTAGGGAAGATCTATGGGAAAGCAGCAAAAGAACAGATGAACTCATTAAAACATGGACTGAGGAGCAGGCGCTGCTCCAGCCATGGTTGCACTGTCTGGGTGTTAGACAACACTGCCAGGAGCAGCTGGAACATCCTGGGGCAGCAGGAAGCGTGGGGCTGGGATGCAGGCATTCAGGATTTGGGGCAGGCTGCAGTGCCTGCAGCACTCATTAATAGCACCACAAACGAAGCAGCTGATGGTGTTACAGAGCTGACCTGGGCTGTGCTGTCCTGCTCAGGGTGGGACAGGGACTCACCTTCACCACGGCGTTCCAGAAGGGATGCATGACGTACAGGGACAGGGGGTTGCTGTCCACGGCGCTGTACTGGGAAAGGGAAACAAAAAACAACAGTCAGGGCTGCAGAACCTCCCAGCAACCTGCAGAAACAGCCAAACATCTGGAACCTTCTGAGCCACATCCTGTGTGGCACCCCCACAGGACTCCTGATGTATCCTCCACCCTTTGGAAATGCCAGCTCTCTAAGTGGACACAGGCAATGAGAAAAATGCTGATCCTTTCAACTGCTTCCAACTGCTCTGCCCCACCTGGATGAGGAGGAATGCTGTGGGTCCTACCCCCCAGCAGTGCCATCTGTCACATTTGGAAATTCCAGCTCTCTGAGTGGACACAGGCAATGAGAAAAATGCTGATCCTTTCAACTGCTTCCAACTGCTCTGCCCCACCTGGATGGGGAGGAATGCTGTGGGTCCTACAGCCCAGCAGTGCCATCTGTGACCTTTGGAAGTGCCAGCTCTCTGAGTGGACACAGGCAATGAGAAAAATGCTGATCCTTTCAACTGCTTCCAACTGCTCTGCCCCACCTGGATGGGGAGGAATGCTGTGGGTCCTACCCCCAGCAGTGCCATCTGTCACCTTTGGAAATGCCAGCTCCAGCTCTCCGAGTGGACATAGGCAAGGAGCAAAATGCTGATCCTTTCAACTGCTTCCAACTGCTCTGCCCCACCTGGATGAGGAGGAATGCTGTGGGTCCTACCCCCCAACAGTGTCATCTGTCACCTGCTCTGCTGTGACCCCTTTGCTCCCTTGCTGGTCCCAGTCTCCATCCTCATTTCCAGCAGTGGGACTGAGAGCCCCTTGAGCAGGATGGGTCCCAGAGGGCCCCTCTCCACTAAGGAGCAGGAGATTTCACCAGAGACAGCTTTGGGAATGGGGAGGTAGAGCTCCTACCCCTCACCCATCACTTTCACAACATCTGAGGTGCTCAGGGTGTGTTTGTGGTGGGGGAAATAAAAGTAGAAATAAAAATCAAAGACCTAGACAAGGCATGAAACAACTTCCAGATAGAAAGTTAAAATTTGACATCATTTGGCTCTCGAGAGCAGCACGAGCCATTATCTACTCTCACAGCCCCTTCCAAACACAGATTACCCTGGCTAAAGTCCTCTTCTCCCAGGAACACTTTGATAAGAATGCCAAGAACAATTCCACAAGCTACCAAACTCCTGGGCTCACATACTCAGTGCTGGGCTGGGCAGAACCTGCTGCTCACCCACCTGCTTGGGACAGCACCCCCAACTCCAGCACAGCCATCTGCCCAAGTCCAATCCCAACCACAGAATCCCAGAGTGGTTTGTGTGGGAAAGGACCTTCCAGAAACTCCAGTGCCACTCCCTGCCATGGGCTGGGACACGTTCCACTGTCCCAGACTGCTCCAAGCCCTGTCCAGCCTGGCCTTGGGCACTGCCAGGGATCCAGGGGCAGTCACAGCTGCTCTGGGCACCCTGTGCCAGGGCCTCACCCCATCACAGCCAAGAATTCCTTCCCAATATCCCACCCAAATCCCCTTTTCCACTTTGAAGCCATTCCCTGTGTCCTGTCCCTGAATCCCTTGTCCCCAGTCCCTCTGCAGTTCTCCTGGAGCCCCTCCAGGCCCTGCCAGGGGCTCTGAGCTCTCCCTGGATCCTTCTCCTCTCCAGGTGAGCATTCCCAGCCTGGCTCCAGAGCAGAGGGAGCCCAGCCCTTGGAGCAGCTCTGTGGCCTCCTCTGGATTCATTCCAACAGGTACCACATTTGGTTTGGCTGGTAAAAGGAAAACCCCTCAGCAAAAAGCAGCTCCAGGTGTGTCCCCCAGCCCATGGCCTTGAACCAGCCCCTGTCACTGCACCCATGGATTGCTCCAACCTGTTCCTCTCCTTGTCTGCATTCCCCACTTTTCCCTGGAAGCAGAGAAGTGGTGGGAAAGGGCAAAGCAACACCCTCCAAGACAGGCACCAGGACCAAGAAGTGATAAAGGACCAAGAAGGTCTCTCTGGGGTCCCATCTTACAGCATTTGCTCCCATCTGGGTGAATCCCATCCTTGGCAAGGATTTCTGTACCCTCTCCCAGCCCTTCCCTGCCCTCCCTGTGCAGGGTCAGTCCATCTCCCTGGACTCAACCCCAGAGGTTGTGTCCCCACAGGAGAGCAAGAAGCAACAAACCCCAAAGCCGTATGGAAGCAACTCTAAGCCGCAAGGAATTTCCATCTCAGCTTAATGCAATTTTGGGGGGGCAGAATTCCAAATGCTTTACAAGATAATAGGATTTGAAGCACCAGTTAGGGGAGGAGGAGAGACTGATTTAATCTCATTATCCCCAAAACAGTCTGGAAAAATAAAACAGATGCAAGGTACCTCAGGGAAATTTCACCAGGCCCATGGCTTGGGAAGTTTTCTCTCTCCTTGCAAGAACTGGGGATAATATTGAATAAACAGCTTTTCCCCGTGGCCACACATGTTCCCACCTTGCTTGCAGAACTCAAAGAGCTGTTTCTTGGAAAAAGGGCAGCTGCTCTGCAGAGGTTTGCTGATGCAGCCATGGAACCATGGAATATCCTGAGTTGGAAGGGACCCACAGGGATGATGGAGTCCAAACTGCTGCCCCTGCCCAGACCTCCAACAATCCCACCCTGCACATCCCTGAGAGCATTGTCCACATGTTCCTGGAGCTCTGGCAGCCTCGGGGCTGTGCCCATCCCCTGAGCAGTGCCCAGCACCCTCTGGGGAAGAACCTTTCACAATATCCAACCTAAACCTCCCTGGCACAGCTCCAGCAGTTCCCTTGGGCCCCATCCCTGTCACAGAGAGCAGAGATCAGAGCTGCCCCTCAGAAGGAAGCTGTTGACATCCATGAGCTCTCCTCTGAGTCTTTTCTCCAGCTGAACAAGCCAAGTGCCCTCAGCCACTCCCTGTGTGGCCCCTCCAGACCCTTTCCCATTGGGTCTGTGCCCCTTTGGATCTCTCCCACAGCTTTAGATCCTTCCTATGCCCCCCAGCTCCTGCCAGGCTCCAGCCAGGACACTTCTCTGTGTGCTGAGCAAGGCCAGCCATGCTGTGCCTGCTCTGGGGACACCCTGGGGCACAGGGACAGAACCAGGGCTGGCTCTGGTGCCAGGTTGGCTGCCACCCTAGGGGACAGCACTCTGGACAGCCAGGACACGGCTGCCTGCCCGGGACAGCTGCTCCCAGAATACCAATGAGCTGCCAGGCACCTTCAGGGACAGATCCCAAAAGCATCCTGGCCATGCCCAGCCTCCTCCAGCTGCTTTTCCTTGTCGGGGTCTTCCTTACAAACATTACTGAAGTTGTCCCTTCCACCTCTTCACTTGTGAAGCCCCAAACCCAGCAGTGTTTGAGCCTTCCCTCACCTCATCCTCACTGGAAATTAGTGTCACCCTCTGCATTTTGGATCTCCACACACTGGTCTAGTGACTCACATCCCTCTATAAGTCGTTCTTCTATCTCGACCAATGATTCCCACCAGCCTGGACTCTGGATTTCTGCCCCTTTTTCAGGGAAAGAAGGTTAAAGGAAAGGGAGAAGAGCCCAGAAGGAATTTCATACATCCCAGTCTCCTTCCCAAAGCAGCCAGGCATTTGTAAAGGGCCCTGTTCTAAAAGAGCTCCATGCTCACAGACAGTTTCTCCTCACGGCTGCAGGGAGGAGCCAGGCAGCCCAGACAGCTCCCTCGGGATTGGGGTCAGAACTCCTCAGAGAAAGAGCAAAACCAGCAGCAACAATCACTGGCAGCACACAGGAGCCTCCTGTCCATGCCAGGATGGAGCCACAGGCACCCCAAGAGTTGGGGACAGGCCCAGTGGCTGTGGTGCCATCCCAGACAAGCTGTCTGGCGTCGTTATGGGATTTACAGACACAAATTGCTTGTATGGCTTCAACCCAACATTAATCCTGCAACCAGGACACCTCTGGGAGATCCAATTACGTGTCCAAAGAGGAAAAAAATACAGATTTATAGCCCAGATTCTACTAATGGTCTTCCTGTCCCGGAAAAAAACAATTCTGCTTTGAAGTAATCTGGTTACCCAGAGCCAGCAATGGAACAAGCACTGCCATAGAACCCTGGAGAATCCTGAGTTGGGAGGGACCCACATGGGTCACCAGGTCCAGCTCCTGGCCCTGCAGAGGACATGCCAGGAATCCCACCATGTGCCTGGTGTGATGCACCCCATCACTGGGGTGAGCCAGTGGTGTTGGTGTGTGACACCGGGGTGGGCTGGGGCAGCACAGCACTGGTGGCACCTGTGCTGAGGACAGCAAACAAAATGGATTTGCACAACCCATCTTGCTCCCAGGTGCTCCAGGCAGGATCAGGGCACTCCAGCAAGGCTGCTCCCTACAAATCTCCTTAAATACAAAGAGGGCACAAGGCTAAGAACCTTCTCCCCTCGGGCTCAAGATAAGGCAGGAGGCAGAAAACTCAACCAATCCCAGCAAATGGAAGTGAGCAGAGCTGTGCCAGGCAAAACAAGGCACGTTTGCCCTATGCCCACCCTTGGCCAGCGTGTGAGGAGTCACCTCACCCTTTAATGGTACTGATTAACTCGAGCCCTGTTTGCCTTTTGCAAGGTCACTTCTCAGCTGGCACCAGAAGGGAGAGTGTTGGCAGTGCAGAGCTGCACCCACCACACGAGCCCGTGGGTTTGGAAGTTGCAGGAAGGATGTGGATGTGCTGGCTGTGTGCCCCAGCTGCAGCTTTCAGCGTGTCCCTCCTCCTGCCTGGGTTTCACTGAGCAGGGTTCAGACATCCAGCAATGAAAGATGCTCCAAAACACAGCATAAAGTCAGAATCACTGAGGCTGGGAAAGCTCTCTCCAAACATCGAGTCAAACCATCCTCTGGCACTGCCAAGGCCACCAATGCCTGATGTCTCTTGGTGCTACATCCACAGGGTTTTTAAATCCCTCCAGGGTTGGAGACTTCACCACTGCCCTGGGCAGCTGTGCCAGGGATGGACAGTCCTTTCCATCCTCTGGCACTGCCAAGATGTCCCTTGGTGCCACATGCACAGGGCTTTTAAATCCCTCCAGGGTTGGAGACTTCACCACTGCCCTGGGCAGCTGTGCCAGGGATGGACAGTCCTTTCCAGGAAGGAATTGCTCTCAGTGTCCACCCTGAGCCTGCCCTGGCCCAGCCTGAGGCCATTTCCCCTTGTCCTGTCCCTGGTCCCTGGCAGCAGAGCCCTTCCCAGCTCCAGTCCCTCCAGGTCTCTCCTGTCAGGAGGGGCCCAGAGCTGCCCCAGGATCCAACCTTCTCTTCCCAAAGCCTCCTACAAGAATTACAGCAGAGAATTACTCTCTTGTTGGCTGGAGGCCAGAAGTGAACACCTGCAGGGTCCCAGCGAGGCCAGAGCCCCATTCCTCAATAAGGAACTGCCACACTCAGCAGAAGCCTCCCTGTGCCCTCCAACCCCCACAGCACGTGCTAATCCATTGGGTAAACCACATTCCTGCCCTGCCAACACACTCTGATGGTCACAGCCTTGCTTCTCAGACACCAGCTGGGAGATTCATGGAATCCCAGATTGCTCTGGATTGAATGGACCCTAAAGCTCATCCAGTGCCACCTCTTGCCACGGCAGGGACACCTTTCCACTATCCCAGGGTGCTCCAAGCCCCAGTGTCCAACCTGGCCTGATCAAACAGCCACAGCTGCTCTGGGCACCCTGTACCAGGGCCTGCCCACCCTCCTAAGGCAGAATTCAGTGCAGTCTCTCCCTCCAGCACAGCAGCTCCAGCAGGCTGTGGCTCTGTCCTGGCACTGGAATAACCCTGGGGTGGGACAGAGCTGACCAGGACCTGACCCCATCCCACTGTTGTGCTGGTGCAGGGGAAGTCATTTCCCCATGGATACATCAACACTTGATGTTGATGGCAGGCTTTGGCAAGCAGCCTGCCAATTCCAGCTGCATCCAGGAGCTCTCTCTGCTTGGGAGCATCAAATATCCATGAATATGGGTCACCACTGCTTGTGCTGCAGTGGGAGGTGATCAGCTGAACAGGGCTGCACAGATGGTGAGCTCAGGGCTGGGAATGATGAACCTTCAGGGATGCAGGTAGGAGAGGATCAGCCAGCAGTGAACCTCTGGAGTGACAATCCAGGGATCAGAGCAGTGATTCAGGGGAGGGGGGAGAAAAGGCAGAGTCAAAAATGCAGGAACAGGAAACTTGTTACAATAACACTGGGACAGCCAGAAGAATTTCCTGTGTTTCCAGAGCTGGTTTGGGCTTCAAAAAATAGGGGGGACATACCTGAGAGGGGAATTAGACCAGCTCTGTGTGCCCAAAGAGAACAGGAGGGACCAGGAGAGCAAGGCAGTGACAGCAGAGAAGGCAGCAGTCCCTCACCACCCCCAAACTTCCCCTCCCCTGTGCTCTGCCCAAGGGCATATCCCAAAACCTGCTTCCTGCAGGGTCAGTAAGCTGCTCTGGCACCTCCAGGCTGGGATGCCCCTCACGGAGGCCATGAGCCTCCAGGGAGATCAAACACTGGCAAGACCTCAGCCACTCTGGAGAACTGGATTTGATCCCAACCCACCAACCCCTAAGGACAGGGGGGATGACCTTAAGCAGAGGGAGGGTGGGTTTAGATTAGGCCTTAGGAAGGAATTATTCCCTTTGAGGGTGGGCAGGCCCTGCCACGGCGTGCCCAGAGCAGCTGGGCCTGCCCCTGGATCCCTGGCAGTGCCCAAGGCCAGGCTGGACAGGGCTTGGAGCAGCCTGGGACAGTGGAAGGTGTCCCTGCCCCTGGCAAGGGGTTGGAATTAAATGATCTTCAAGTCACTTCCCATCCAAACCAGCCTGTGATTCTGTGACAATGCACAAGTCAGTGGAATAAAATAATTTCTTACAATCCCTAGAAAAAGAAATCAAGTTGAACCTTTCTATTCAAGGAAGCCACAAGCCCAGACACATCAGGAGATGATTCCAGGTAAAGCAAGGCACTGCAGGGAAGAAGGGGCAATGCTACCCCCAAGTTTCAATGTTTTTCAAAGGTTTTAACCTTTTTTTCCAAAGCATCATTTCTGCCTCTCTCTCACCCTGCCTGTCCACAAAGAAGAAATTCACAATTAACAGGAAAAAACCCCACACTTGACATTCACCTTTGTGCAAGATGTGAAGCAGAGCGAGTCAGGTCACTGACACAAACCCTTGTAACGTGGCCACTTTTGGAGCCAACCACGGGAAGTGACACTTGAATTTCCACAATGCCCTCCCAGTTCCCTTCCAAACCCTCTGGACAGCCAAAGACTTGCTGTTCATTAGCAGTGAATAACTTTTCTGCTGGAATTCCCTGCAGCCAAAATTCAACAGACACCAGTAAACATTGCAGCAAACTTTCAGGGCAATTAAAGAGCCCCAAGATGGGCTGACAAGCAGCCCACGCTCTGTTTAAGTGATAGCTCTGCACACCTTGCAACACTCAAGGCATGAGCTGGGACCCAGCTCTGCTTTGCATGCCAAGGAGAGAGTGCTGGAAAAGCCACACAGCCAAAGGCACCAGCAGGCTTAGCACTTGTCACCACTTCAACTGCTCCTTCCTCCCCACAGGCCTGTGGCTGCTCATTGTGGCACCTCTGTGCCCACACTGACAGCTGGGATTGGCAACACAGCTTCCTGCAGCTCCACTGTGCTCACATCCATGAGAAAGGCACATTTTAGGAGATGTCCCCAGCCACCAGCTGGGAACACCAACCTCCTGCTTCAGGTGGGCCCGAGGATGCAGGAGGTGTGCAGCAGGCAGAGGGGCACAGCAGGAGCTGTGTCCTTCACCTGCACTGCAAGGGAAGAGCTCAGAGGGCTCCTGCTGTGGGGCAGGAGAAGGAATCCAGGAAGGTGGACAGCACCTGGCTGTGTGTGCTGACACCTGGAAGCCCCCAGACCTGGGCTGATCCCCCAGAGTGGGCAGCAGGGCAGGGGGATTCTGTCCCTGTGCCCAGGTGAGAGCCCACCTGCAGAGCTGCCACCCACGGAATAAGATGCTCTTGAGCATCCCTTCCCACCCATTCCATCCCTGGAAATGTCCAGGGGAGGTGTGGCAGACAGTACAGCCACAAGTTGCTTGTGCCTGGGTGAGTCATTGTCTCATACAAAAACCCACAAAGGTTTGAAGTTCCTCCTGAAAACCTTGCAGGACCCACTGGGGACTGAAGTTGCAGTACGTCGTGACCACAAAGAGCTTCATCACCACCACTCTGTGGCTGAAACAGGCGAGTTTGGGAATCCCCCACCAAAACATGGTTCAGTACCTTAGACACCCTGTAGAGCAAAGGCCACTGCTCAGAAACCAGCAGCACCTCAGCAGCAATTTCAGGGCTGCTCTGGCTGAAGAGATGTCAATTCAGCCAGAGCAAGTCCCGGGAGTGGCACCAGCTCATCACTCATCAAAACCCTCCAGCACGTCAGAAGTGTCCCTAGAAAGCAGCATAAATCCCTTCCCCTCATCTCATTGCTTAGCACAGGGGAAAAGCTCAGCCAGGGCTCGTGAGCTGAGTGGCTCCCAGTTAATCCATAAGCACTGCTGCTGTCTCCTCCAACCACGGCACTTCTCAGACCACGAGAGCTGCAAGGGGCACGCTAAGCTGGGCAGTGGTTCAAAGCCCTGAATTGTATCACAGAAAAGGAGAAGGAAGAAGCAAACCACCTCTAACTTGGAAATCACAGAGTCTAGGAGGTGCTCAGCAGGCGCCAGGCAGCACCTTGGGAAGCTCCTCGTGTTTAAAGGCTGTCTCAGAGCATCTAAAAGAGCCCTTGGGGAAGGAGTTAAGTGATTCCAGAGCTGGGCTCAAAGGCTTCCCCTCCTTCTCACCCCTCCTGCTAAGGAGAAGCTGAGCTGGCAGCCTGGGGGGTGGCTTTTAATCATGGTGGCCTTGAGCCTCAGGGCCACAGCCCAGCACCAAAACGCTTCCCTTCCTGCTTCCCTTGCTCCCAGTGGTGTTGTTCCATCGGTCTGAGCTGCCATCGGTGTTTCTGAACACCCTGCAGAGATCTCTTCAGGGCTCCTGTTTGCAGAGCAGCCTAGAGAATCCTGCCAGGAACAGCTTCCAGCCATCTGCTTCCCACGGCCCAACATCTGCAGCCTGGCTCCCCGTGGCACTCCCAAGTCTGGAAAAATGGGATTTCTGGTTGAGGGGCAGAGCAACCTCTTCTTCAGAGCACAGATGGGACCAGCAGCTGGGTTCCCACCTGGAAGAAGGGTGCAGGAAAGGGAAGAGAGCATCCAGAAGGAAAATGCTTTCCACAATAAATGGAAATGGCTGAAGCCTGACCCTTGGATGCAGTGCCCCAGGTCTCCAAGCTCGCCTCTGAACATCCTTTCCATCTAACACTGGAAATGAGGAATAGAATTGTTTTCCTATAAGAAAACCCTTTAAGAACTTGACTAATTAAATGTGGGAAGGATTTTCTACAGATGGGGCGTGCCAATAACACGGATCAGAGGCCCATTTGCTGCTCCCCCACCCAGGATTCCCACCATCCAAATGCATGCAGTATCCATACTTTTCTCTCCTTAAAGTGTCAGCTCTGATAAACAGCATTTCAAAGGACATCTTTACGCCCCTTAAGGCCACCACCAGCTCCTGCTCAGACACAAGGACACAGAATGGAAGGGTTTGAGGGTTTTTGGAGCAGCAGCTTTGCTATAAAAGGTCCTTCCCAAACTTCATTTGAGTTTCCTCTTGCTGAACTCACGCAGGTTCCAGAAGCTTCTGGGGTGAACCACCAGCATGGTCCACCTTTGGACTCAAACATGACATGTGTCACCACCTTCTCTCTCCATTCCTCCTGGGCCTCGGGTAAGGAGTGGCATTCCCACCTCCTCCTTCGCTGGCACTTGCCCCAGACCAAGATCCCTGAGGATAAGATCCCAGGAATGCCTGAGGCCCACGAGGCATCATGACAAAGCCTGGTACTTGTGCTTCCACCCAGCTCACACTGGGAGGAAAGCAGGGGAGCAGACACCCACGTGCAGCCAGAGCCTCCTGCACAACACTTGTCACCACAGCACCTTCCCTGCTCCTATGGGACCTGGATCAAAGAGCCACGCAGGGATCATGGCCCCTGGAATTGTCACCAGTGGCTCCATCACACCAGAGACACCAGCAGAGGACAGGATCCCTTGGGGCAGAGCTGGACCACATGGAATCACAAGCAGCTCAGACAAGGCTGGGAGAGAAAAGGCTACAGAGAAGGCAGGGCACGTGACTGGCATACGGAAAGACAGGGACAAACCATCAGAGCTGGCTGCAATGCCAAGGACACGTGAAGCTGCAGAGCTCTGTCCTCACTAAGAATCATCAAATCCCAGAATGGTTTGGATGGGAAGGGACCTGAAAGCGCATCCAGTGCCCCCCCTGCCATGGCAGGTACACTGCCACTGTCCCAGGTGCTTCTAGCCCCATCCAGCCTGGCCTTGGGCACTGCCAGAGATCCAGGGGCAGCCCCAGCTGTGCCAGGGCCTGCCCACCCTGCCAGGGAACAATTCCTCATTCCCAACATCCTATCCAGCCCTGCCCTCTGGCAGTGGGAAGCCATGTGTCCTGTCCTTCCAGACCCATGTCCAAAGTCCCTCTCAGGCAGAGGAAGCAAAGCAGAACAGACACCTCTGTGAACACTCCCGAGGCCCCATTTCCCTCTCTCCCATACATTTACAGAAGGAGGGTGCCCAGAAGCTGGCCACAAGGCCATCTGCAGACAGCTGTTAAGAACTTGACCTCTGGCATCCAACTGCAAGTTTCCACTCAGAAATAGCAGGGCCTGGCTGCAGCTTTCTTGGCAGGGACACCCCACACCTGACAGTAACAGAGCGTTGGCGTTTGGCACAGGACATTCAACACCCAACCAGAGCAGGGGCCTGGATTGCTTTTCCCCCGAGTGTTTTGATTACCTTTCTCCAGCACCCACACAAACCCACGGTCATTCCCTGCCTCTCTAAACACACTGACATGTTCCTGATGAATCCCCACACAGGCAGCCTTCCACAGGGAACCTCCTGCAGCCTGACACATCACCCCAAGTCCATTCCTCTCCACCTCACCAGGGTACAATAGCAGTGTGAGCAAGCCCTGGCCACCCCAGCCCCCACGGATGGCTCCAGGAGGAGCTGTGCTCCCTGAAGGCCTCAGACTTGTCCTGATTGTCCCACACTCTTAGGTGACACTCCATGAGCCACCCTGGAAGGACGACTGGAATGTGGGCCCACATGATGGGCCCTACAACAAGAGCAAAGCAAAGAAGGTGAGGTGAAGCCTTTCTACTTCACAGCTGGTGTGGGAGAAGAAACAAATATGGAACACACCCTGTTCTCCACATAAACACAGGATCCAGCATCCCCCGTGTTCAATAAGTCACCTACTTTGGCCCAAAATCAGGCCCCAGGGATTTAAATGCCACAGCAGAGCCTGGTGGCACTGCCAGTGCTTCCTTCAAGGTTCCCAGCACTTTGAACAAGCCACAGCTTGGCACAAGGAGACGGGAACGATGTGGGTTCCATGGGTGTGACTGCAGGGAGCAGCCATGGGGCAGGAGCACGGCAGCCCTGATCTGCACAGCTTGGCACAAGGAGGCGGGAACAACGTGGGTTCCATGGGTGTGACTGCAGGGAGTACCCATGGGGCAGGAGCACGGCAGCCCTGATCTCCATGGGGGCAGTTCCTGGGCTGGCCCTGCTCCCGGGAAACCCACAGCCCCCTCGACGTCACTTCATTTGGGGGACAGCTCCAGAGCTGGCTGTGTGCAGGGACAGGTCACCACTGCCTCCCTGCAGGAGGAGAAGCTCCCAGTCACACCCTGATCACTCCAGCAAGGGGGGTCCCATGTCGCACACGCTCCCACATTTACCACACTGGTCCTTGCTGCACCCACAGCCCCCCAAATCCCGGCTCTCACTCACTGCAATTCCTCTGCCACACAACCCGGGGTTCTCCCTGCAGCCCCCCAACCCACAAACCTCGGGTCTCACTGCAGCCATTCCCCCAAACAGGGGTTCCACTGCAGAGCTCTCTGTACCCTGAAACCCCAATGTCTCACCCCAAAACCCAGGCTTCCCTGCAATGCCCCGTCCCCAAACTCCAGCTTCCCCTGCCACCACCCCAGTTCTCACTGCAGCACCCAGCCCCTGTCCCCGAGCCCCTGGCTGTCACTGCAAAGCCACCAAACCCTGCGGCTCACCGCACCTCCCACCCCTTCCGAACCCGGCCTTCGGGTCCCACCGCAGCCCCCCAAAACCCCGCACACCGCTGCAAACGCCCCCACCCCACAAGCCCAGATCTCAGCGCACACCCTCCCCACACTCGCACCGCCCTACGCTTCCCCCTCGCTCCCTTTAAACCTCGGCTTCCACTGCGGCCCCTCCCTCCGCCCCAAAGCCCCGCACTGCCTCCACATCCCCTCCCCACAGCCCCTCCGGACACCCCACCACGGCTCCATGCCCTGCCGGAGCCTCCCCTCCTCCGTGCGCCCCAACCTGCCCCGGCCGCCGCTCCCGGCCCCGGCCGCCCCTCAGCGCCGCCCTCACGGCGCCAGGCCCCGAGCGCGGCCCCCGCCAGCGCCGCTACCTTGTACTTGCTGAAGCCGGCCAGCTGCTCGGGGCTCACGTACTCCATGCTGGCGCTGGTGCTGCCGCCGCCGCCGCTCGCAGTGCTACCCGCGCTCCCGGTGCCGCCGCCGCTCCCGGGGCCGTTCCCGCTGCCGCTCCCGGGGCCGCCGCCGCCGCATCGGCCCACCCGGCGTGGCAGTGACGTCACCGCGCCCCGCCCCGCCGCCTGGCGCCGCCTGGCGGCCGGGAGGGCCCCGGGCGTGAGGGGAGCCGGAGAAGCGGGAAAAAAGATCCCAAAAAACACACCCGGGCCTGGCCTAAGCGGGAAAAAAGATCCCAAAAAACACACCCGGGCCTGGCCTAAGCGGGAAAAAAGATAGCAGCCACAGTGTGAAAAATGTGTATTTTATGATTGGATTTTCACAAGAATTAAAATGAATTTTGTATTATGCTAGAAAGTTATGCTGCATTAATTTTCCTAAGTGGTGTATTAAACATACTTTTAGGTTATAACATAATATTGTAAAAATGTGTATTTTATGATTGGATTTTCACAAGTATTACAATAAATATTGTATTATGCTATAATAATATAATATGCCATAATTAATATGCTATATTAATTTTCTTACGTGGTGTATTAACCCCGGGCCTGGCCTAAGCGGGAAAAAAGATCCCAAAAAATACACCCGGGCCTGGCCTAAGCAGGAAAAAAGATCCCCAAAAACACACCCGGGCCTGGCCTAAGCGGGAAAAAAGATCCCAAAAAACACACCCGGGCCTGGCCTGGGTCAGCGTGGAGCGATTATCCGCGTCCTGGCACTCCAGCCCCGCTAAAGGATCTCCTTTAGGTGCCAGAAAAGGCTCAAAGGTATCCCTTGTGAAAAATGTGTATTTTATGATTGGATTTTCACAAGTATTACAATAAATATTGTATTATGCTATAATAATATAATATGCCATAATTAATATGCTATATTAATTTTCTTACGTGGTGTATTAAACATAGCTTTAGGTTATAACATAATGTTGTGAAAAATGTGTGTTTTATGATTGGATTTTCGCAAGTATTAAAATGAATTTTGTATGTGTTATGTTAGAAAGTTATGCTGCATTAATTTTCTTAAGTGGTGTATTAAACATAATTTTAGGTTATAACATAATATTAAAACAGAAGCTATGCTATGTAAGATACTGTTTTAAGAAAGGACTCGCAGCAGATAGCAGCCACAGTGTGAAAAATGTGTATTTTATGATTGGATTTTCGCAAGTATTAAAATGAATTTTGAATGTGTTATGTTAGAAAGTTATGCTGCATTAATTTTCTAAAGTGGGGCATTAAACATAGTTTTCGGTTATAACATAATGTGAAAAATGTGTATTTTATGATTGGCTTTTCACAAGCATTACAATAAATATTTTATTATGCTAGAAAGTTATGCTATATTAATTTTCTTAAGTGGTGTATTGAACAGAAGTGGTGTATTAAACATAGTTTTAGATTATAACATAATATTGTGAAAAATGTGTATTTTATGATTGGCTTTTCACAAGCATTACAATAAATATTTTATTATGCTAGAAAGTTATGCTATATTAATTTTCTTAAGTGGTGTATTGAACATAGTTTTAGTTTATAACATAATGTTAAAACAGGAACAATGCTGTGTAAGATACTGGTTTAAAAAAGGACTCGCAGCAGATAGCAGCCACAGGACAGCTAAATCTTTCAGAAAAAGGGAATTTATTGCTCCCTTATCAGCAGAGAACGAACTTCTTCCCACCTCGCTCAGACTGGAAGACAGCATGAGGATTGAGAGGAAGAAATTGAGAGTGACCAGACAGAATCCTGTGTTTGAATGGAGTTTATGCATCATGTATGAGGTGTATGAATATGCAACAGGTGATTGTTTTTAATAAACATAGTTTTAGTTTATAACATAATGTTAAAACAGAAACTCTGCTATGTAAGATACTGTTTTAAGAAAGGACTCGCACCAGATAGCAGCCACAGTGTGAAAAATGTGTATTTTATGATTGGATTTTTGCAAGTATTAAAATGAATTTTGTATGTGTTATGTTAGAAAGTTATGCTGCATTAATTTTCTAAAGTGGGGCATTAAACATAGTTTTAGGTTATAACGTAATGTTGTGAGAAATGTGTATTTCATGATTGGCTTTTTGCAAGTATTAAAATTAATTTTGTATTATGCTAGAAAGTTATGCTGTATTAATTTTCTGAAGTGATGTATTAGACATAGTTTTAGTTTATAACATAATGTTAAAACAGGAACAATGCTGTGTAAGATACTGGTTTAAAAAAGGACTTGCACCTGATAGGAGCCACAGGACAGCTAAATCTTTCAGAGAAAGGGAATTTATTGCTCCCTTATCAGCAGAAAATGAACTTCTTCCCACCTCGCTCAGACTGGAAGACAGCATGAGGATTGAGAGGAAGAAATTGAGAGTGACCAGACAGAATCCTGTGTTTGAATGGAGTTTATGCATCATGTATGAGGTGTATGAATATGCAACAGGTGATTGTTTTTAAGGCTTAATCCCCTGTTAATGGGTGTCCTTTTTCAGGCTTGTGTTGCCCAGAAAAACGTACCCAGACGTCCATATCTGTTTGTTTTTATTGTCTCATATTGTCCTAATCCCAAATGTTCAACTTTTATTACTCTAATCATATTACTATTTTTATAACCATTTTATTACTATTGAACTTTTAAAATTTTACAAACAAGTGACTGGCGTTTTTCACATCCACGTACCACTCTCATCTCCCTAAGTCCTCACGGATTCCGTGTGGGAAGAGACCCTAAAGCCCATCCAGTGCCACCCCTGCCATGGGCAGGGACACCTCCACTGTCCCAGGGTGCTCCAAGTCCCGTCCAGCCTGGCCTTGGTCAGGAATGGGGCAGCAACAGCTTCTCTGGGGTGGGAGGGAGAACAAGGGGAGGAAGGGAAACTAAGAGCAAAATTGTTCTTCTCCCACCTCCCCACCTGCCCTTCCACCCCCATGCCAGCTCCTACCAGCCAGGCACCCCAGCCCTGTCCCCATCCTTGGCCAGCCCTTCCTTCCCAGAGTGTGCAGCAGACAGACGCCCCTGGAGAGTTCCTGCTGCACCTCCCATCACAGCCCGACAGCAGCAGCTCTGCTCAGGGCCCAGGCAGGGTGACACAGACTGGAAAAGGCTGGTCAAATCCCTTGATTTTCCATCTTTTCCCACCAAAATTCTGTGTAATTTTGACCTCTCTAAGAATATCTGCTCGGTATTTCTCCTGTGTGCCAAGCAGAGGAAAGGAACCCCAATTTAGCCCGTTACATTTAAATGTTCTGGGGTGTTTCACAGGGTCACCCCACCCTTAGTCCCAACTGGTGCACCCTTAGTCCCTGCTGCTGCATCCCGGTGTCACTGGAAAGCCCCACATCTAAGATTTGTTGAGGTAGGAAAAGACCTTTAAGCTGTTTGTGCTGCTCCCCACAGCAAGGCCTGTAAGGAAGGAGGTTCCAGAGGATGGCACTGAGGGAGATTTTGGCCAAGGAGTCCTGGCAGAGACAGGGAAAGGTGCAGAGAACAGCCTGGCTGTGCTGGAGAGGGAGCTGGGACAGCTGGCACAGGTGAGGGACCCTGCAGCCTCCTGATGCCCCAGCCCAGGCCTGAGGCCACCCCCCCTGCTGCACTGGGTCCTCTCCACTACACCCAGCTGTGGCACTGGGAACCCCCAGTCACTCCAGTAGCTGCACTGGGACATTCCCCACACAGCCCAGGAGGTGACACCATGGCCAGGGACACCTCATCTCCCAGTCTGGCTCCAGGAGCTGGCCCAAATCCCCTCCCAGCCCAGGTGTCCCCAGTCCCTGGCACTCAGCCCTGCAGCACACGCTCCCACGGCCCAGCTCTGGCTCCTGTCACTGGCTCTGGGTCTGCTTGGCCAGGCCTGGGCTTGGTAGAGTTTGGGCCCATTCCCCTTTTGTCCCACAGGTTCCCTCCCAACTGAGCAGCTGCAGAGCAGAGAACCTCACTGGGATCAACCTTCTCAGCCCTCCCTCTGTGTGCCAGGCCAGGCTGGGTTCCCAGCCCTGCCTCCCTTGGCACCTGCCACTGACATTGGTATGGAGGGGCTTGACAGCTGGTCTGCAAGAAAAGCTGAGTTAATAGAAGAAATAGCAATTGATGATTTTCAAGTGTATCCATAGCAAAGGAGAAGACAAGGCTGTCAGCATGGAAACAGATTAGAAAAGATAAATGAAAATTTTTGTAAGCTAGACTATGTGCATAAGTAGATGCGTATACATGAACGCAAATCACTTGTTTGAAAATTTTAAAAATTTACGAGTAATAAAAGAGTTATAAAAATCGTAATAAAAAATTAGAGCAATAAGAATTTGGACAATCAGAGAACAACAATCAAAAGGAATAGCCCTTTTCTCGCTCAGAGATGGGGCAACTGAGAGGTGTTTTAACAACTTTTCATTCTACTTTTCAGTCTCATATGAAGGGTGAGACAATAGAGGTGTTCCAATTCACACCATCACAATTAGAAGCTAACTATGTCTTAATTACAAAGCATTAGAAGTGTTTCTTGGCTTATTAGTTTTTTGCTACACTATGCTGCAGATGCCTTAAAGCTAATTATTTAAAACTACCCCTCATGGGTGCTCTTACAATGCATTTTTTTATAGTTCTGTTTCTCTAAAGTATCTAATCTTATTTGCGAGCCATCTTTAAAACTTTTCTAGCTCTATTTCTCTCTCAACAATACCTGTCTTATTCTGTGGCATTTCTAAGTTAACATTTCTTATCTCAAAGCTTGCATACAGATGCATACTGGGTGGGTCTTTTGTCAGACCTTGAGAACTCTACATAAATCTATTTCTCACATTTCCCCTCTCTCTTGGATAGAAAATAAAAAATGATGGTCTTGTTCATCATTTTTCATGCACAGTGAAGTACACAAGGCACTATTACCAACATTGCTATGATAACAATCAATACCTATAAACTTATTTTGCAAAGTTCTTTTAGCTAAGATGTAAAACTTTAGCTTTTAAACAAGTTGTCTAACTATGATCTATCATTTGTTTTAATTTGATTTGTAAAATCTCTCTGTTTTTGAAGTTGTTTGTGGATGGACAACACTGAATGGTCAGAGAAGTTCATGCAACACAGTTCTTCAAAATCTTCACAACTATGTTTATGTGCCAGTAAAGGAAAATCCATGGTGGCTCTGTCCTGTGAGGTTGCATGTTTGACAGCACTAACATCTGTCATCATGTTACTGATTGCAATGGAAGTAGTATGGACTTCTTTCCTCAGCCAACACCCCAACTGGTTTAATTGTTTTAATGCCTCACCTGAGGGAAGTTGAGGTGGAAATAAAGCTGATGTAACTCATTTTGCAAGGCTCTAGGGTTTGAAATGGCTGTTACAGTTTTCTTCAAAATGATGGGTAAATCTTTTTTCTCTATGTCTTCTCTTGATTGCTTTTTTTAACATTAGCTGCTATCACAGTGAGCTGTGCAATGCTACATGGGCCACTTTTCATTTTTGAGGGAATGCCTTGCCAGGCTCTATCTCTACAAATGAGCTAATATCTTTTTGGCAATTGGTGTGGGGACTCATCTAGGTCAGCAATTTCACCCTAAGAGGGCAATGGGCTAGTACAATTGCACCAGAAGCTTGAGTTTCTGTACACAGGATGATGGGGAGTAACAGTTAATTGTGGATCTCCCTGGTACTGAAACTCAGCACAAAATTCTATTGCTAATGAACCAAGAATTTCTAATTCTTGAGGTTCAGAAGGTGCTTAAACTGCAAAGCTGCTGTGGTTCTTCCTCCTCTTGGAGGTAGCCTAATGCTTGTCCAGCTCAGACAGTGCTTCCTGCTTGGTAATTCTCTGCCAGGCCTCAGGGATTTCTCCTCTACCGTGAAATTTCCGATTGTACAGAGCTTCCAGCTGTGTCCTGAAACGACACACAAACCATTTCCAGTACGCCTGCATGGACGAGTCAGGAAGAATTTTCCAAGTGGAATACGGGGGTCCAGCATCACAGTATCTCTTGTACGGCATCCATTCATCGTCACCAACTCCGAATGAGCAGTCACTTGTAACAAGGCTGGAACAAATATCAATGACCAGCTGGTCTGTCCCATGCCACTTGCGTCCTGTCAAAGCTTGTGGGCGATGGAAGACCACCTGATGCTTTCCATCATGATTCCGCATGGTGTTTGTGCAGACAGCCCAACAAAATGGACAGTGCTCCCAGCACCCTGAAAAATGCTCTGCCAGGATGGTGTGAGGCTGCCTTGGAAACGAGCTCAGGTCAGCTTGAGACAATTCTTCCCAGAGCCTGTCCCTCAGGGCAGCCAGAGCTTCTGTCATGGCACTGCTCAGGAACTCAATGTCTGTGACCTCTTGGTGCTCAATGCCCTTCAGGTCACTTCTGGGCAAGTTGATCACCTCTGACAGTTGCCTGCAAAATTCATCCAGCCAAAGAGAGGCTTTGTCTACTCTTTCTTTTCTGTCTTTGACTATTTGGGTTGATGAAGAAACAGCTGACAGGATGCTTCGATAGAGATTATTAAGGGAGGAATCTAAAAAATTCCTCAGCCTCTGACTCCCATCCAAACAGTGTTTCCTAACTTGTGTCTCAATGTAACTCTCAAAAAATTGTTTTGGAGACCTAAGGTACTGCTTGAAGTCCTCAAAATTTTCCTGTTCTGCCAGGTATTTCAGGATGCAAACTTCCAGATTGGCTCTGTTGCCCTGGAAATCTGAGATTTTGCCCTGCATGTCCTCAGCGATGTCTTTAGCCGTCCTCTCATAGACTGCACGGCGAAGAGCTGGTTCAATCTTGTCACAAAGGAAAGCAGCAAAAGTTGTGCCAGAAGTGGCTCCTTGGCAGGAAATCTGGAAACATTGGAAGAAATCTTCTCTCTTGCTGCTCAGGTACACCACTGGGTCATTTGCCTTTTGGAATGCTTCGTGCATGGCTTTAAACCTTTCTGCTGCTATTTTGCACAGATAGAGAGACAAATCGGTAATGTACTCTCTGTTAAAAGTACATTTTGCATTGCTGGGGACAGAGTTCACACCTTTCTGTACTTCATTGAATATTTCATGAATAAAATTTCGACTGTAATCCTGTTTCTCCTCTTCCTTCTTAGCAATGTTTGCTATCACACATGCTATTATGTTGTCTGTGATGTGCTGAAAGTTGATCACATCAGTATTGAAAAAGCTGAAGAAACCTTGGAAAAGTCCACCCTTTCTCTTCATGAGGTGTTTATCTGGATCAAAAGAGAACCCTTTCCCTCTGGGAAATGACGTTATCCGTGCATGCATACCCGGCTCCTTAAAGTGCTCAAGAAGGGCATCTTCAATTTCTACATCGATATCCACACGTTCCTGAGGACGAGCAGCATGGAAGACTTCCTCAATCCAGTTGTTCCAGACAAGAGTAAAGTTGTCCTCCAGTTGTCTCTCACTGAGGCTCTTCCCCTTCAGACTCACAGCCAGCTCCCGACTCCTTCTCAGGAGCTCATCTTCATATTGCAACTTCCTTGAACTCTCATTCTTGGAGTTCATAAATTGCAGAGCTTCATAAATCTGCCCTACCTCTCTCAGAAGGTTCTCCAGGCCAATGGATGAATCATTGATTTCGTCAGAGAGGGCATCCAAGCGACTCACCAATGCATCATTGCCACTGGGTTTTTTCTTGCTTTTCTTTCTCATCAGGATTTCAGACCATAACTTGTGATAGTTTCTCCTCAGTTCTTCAAGGCGACCACAGGACACTTCGTGCATAAAGGCCTTCATCCACTGCAGGAAGTATTTCTTGCTATCTGCTGGCTGGGCATGGAGAAAGCCAAGGAATGATTTCATCAGTGGGTTGAGAGGGAAAGCTCGCTCAAGTTGCTTTCTTCTGATTGTATTTTTCTCATTTTCAATTTGGCTGCGATGATGCTCAATGCTCCTGTTCCTCTTCTCCTGCAAGCGAGTGAGTTCTTTGTCCTTTTGGCACCACTGGTACCACAGTTTTCCTTGAAGCGGCAGCAGCTTGGATTTGATCTCAGACAGCTTCTCTTTCTTCAGAAGCTCCACCAGCTCCTTTGCCTTTGCTTTGGCTGTCACACATGCAGGTTGATCTGCATCCACTATGAATCCATGCTGGCGAGCTTTGTCCACGCAGGCCTCCAGGCTGAAACATGCATTAGACTCTTCCAGGAGATCCCCAATTGTCTTGGTCAGATGGCCCATCAGTTCTGCTTCGTTTCTGTTCTTGATCCCTATTGTTATTTTTTTGCTGACTTGTCCAGGTGCAATGTTCTCTTTTTCCGTGAGAAGACAAAGTAAAGGCCTTTCTGACTGCCACAGGTCCTGCAGAATCTTTTTCCCCCTGTTGTCCATGTGCTCCCAATCGGACACAAGAGCCACGTTGACAGCAGATATCTCCTGCAGGAACTGCAGCTGTTCTTTGTGATCCCTGGCATCTCCATGCAGGTTACAGAAAGCCACGCAGCGCTCAAAGGTGTCATCGGGGCTTCCACGGGGGCAGTACCAGGCAATCTCCACCAGCCCTTCCATCAGCAGATGCTCCTTGGTGCTGCCTCTGCAGTGGCGGTGGAAGAAAGTGTCGTGTTTGCGTTTGCTCAGCAGAGCGTTCAGGAGCTGGGACTTGGAAGAGGGGGCTGAGCTGCCAATGCGGATGAAGGACACGATGGGTGTCTGTGCCTGAAAGATGAGTTTGTTGCTGTAACTCTTTATTTGGACCTGCTTTCCTGACTTCTCCACCTCTTTCCAGCTCCTTTGGATTTGGCTGAGTGCATAGAGCAGGAACTCGATGTGTGAAGTGCTCGGATTGGGCAGCAGCAGAGGCAGCGCCAGTTGGCAGAAGGCCAGCTTGGTTGCAAGTGTCTGTCTCAGGAAGTCATCAGCACAATGAAAGATGGCCATCTGCAGGTCCATGGGGTGCACATGGCCATCCCTGCTTGCACATTCAGGGGCTGCTTCCATCATCTTATCAAGAAAGTTTTCAAAGGAGTCTGACTGTTGGTGCTCTTGCTCTCCGGTTTTTGGCATGGGTGCAAGGCCTTGGTTGCTCTCATCCAAGCAAGTCAGGTACCTTACCTGGTAATCCACAGTTAACAGCTTTTCCAAGTAGTAAAATGGCAGTTCCTTGTCCTCGCTGGGCTGGCTGTCCTGCAGAGATGTCTTACTTCAGGAGAGACTTGAAATGTGGGGACCCAACTCAGACAGATGCCCCCTGTTCTTCTGCTCATTTGCACAGAGAGTCTTGCCAGGTAAAGTGCCCATTGGTGGCAGTCTTGACTTCAGCCACCATAGAGCCACCAAGTTCAAAATCTCTGGTGACAGGAGGAAAAGTGGCTGCTTGGGGGTTTTCACTACTTCACACAATTCTGGGAATTGTCCTAGTCTCAGTTCACTTGGTTATTGGACAGATTTATTCCTTGCAAAAAATCCTTCTGAGCATTCAGCTTCTGTCCCACCAAGGTCACAACACTGTCACCAGCACAGGTATTGATCCCAGAGCCTGGGACTGGGCTCCTGAACCCTTCCAGAGGCTTCAGGGGCACCTTTCCCTCAGGAATCCCTGCAGATCTGGGCAATGTGTGCTCCCCTGATCCCCGGCTGGGAGAATCCCATCCCAGTCCCTTTTTATCCTGCCCTGTCTCTCCGGTGGGTGGGAGTTCCCATCACTGTTCCAGAGCCAGCGAGGTAATTCCTGGAAATCAGGCTTTTTCCTGCGGCAGAGCAGTGAAAGTGAAACCAT
>NW_024367732.1:0-1386 GCF_014805655.1 Passer montanus
ACCTTTACTTTTAAATTGCAAGTCCCCATTTCTGTCAATACTTAAAATTATGTCAAATGTGGACAGATAATTGTTTTTAAAAGAACAATGCAAGCAAGCAGAAGATGTTAAATAAATATGGGCATAGACAAGATAAGCCAGTAATTTCTCCTTGAATTTGAAGCATATTATTTTATTCAAATATTTAAAATGTGTGTATTGATTCATCTCATTGTTCCACTAATTCCACATTTTTTATTTTTGCCACCTCATTTGCTTTCTGCCTTGCCTCCCTTCTGCAGTTTACTTTCTGCTCCTGGTGTTTGTAGTGGAATTCACAGCTGATCCACACCATATGTTGAAGTTATTCAAATCCTTTGTGACATTTAGAATGTGCTAAGATACTATGACTTTTGAAAAGCACCATGAATGATAAAGACAGGTTGCAGAATGGGAAAAGATCCCTCCCCTCCCTGAGAAAACAACGGCAATTGATAGAGAGACCTTCAAGAAAAAAATTAAATCCTCAACTGCTGGAAACTGGCCAAGTTCCAAGAAAGATGAGAGAGGTAAGAGATGTACTGAAACCACCATGTGGGAATGGCAAAGAGGAATGCTACACCAAAAAGCCCAAAAAGCAGACAGAAAAGCCCACAAAGGTCCGTTTAGCTCTAGATGGGCATGAGGAGACAATGGTGATTTTGTTATTTGCACAGATCAGTGGCTTTTCTCAAGTCTAATTCCTCAGTTGCTAATGGGATTCTAGATCTTGTCCTAAGGGGTAAACCTCAAATGCCAGAGACATGGCAAAGTCTGTGCTAGGATTGTCCTAAAACAGAGAAGAACCCATCTCTTCCTTAAAAAAACATCTCAAAGGCTTACATATTATCCTGGATTTCACCAGAACCTACCCAAGCCAGCTCTTTACTGATGACCAAGAGTTTCTGGATGACCATGTCCACCTTTCCTAAGGGAATTCCTTACTGGAAAAGGAAACAGCCCATGGTAACAAGAGCTGCAAGGGACCAGGCTGCAGGCTACTCCTCGCAACACACTTTGGAGGCCAGGTGGAAACACACTGAAAGACAAAGACTTCTCCAAACTGAGGCTCTTCTACTCCATTTTAACACCACAGCTCCAGGTAACAGCAGCCATGCCCAACATTTGTAATTATCATGAAGAAAATAATCACCTGTTATAGGAAATTTATTTCTTTTCCTTCAGTAGAACAGTCTTCCAAAGAGACATCACTAATCCAATAAACAAAAGTGTTGGATAATGGACAATGTTTTCTCAAAGAGAAGTCAGCTTCCTATGAGAGATGTTGCCACTGGTTGCTTGCCACTGGAGATATTTCATGGGAATTGCAAAAATATCCAGTCAGACATGGATGAGGCAGGACAAAGA
>NW_024367733.1:0-1385 GCF_014805655.1 Passer montanus
AATTTTGGGTGAATTTGAAGGAATTTTGGGGATTTTTGTGGAGATTTTTTGGTATTTTGGCCATTTTTTTCCTGGGATTTTTGACACTTTTATTGGAATTTTTTGGGGGATTTTTTAGGAATTTGGGGCTTTGATAATTTAGGGATTTTTGGGTGGAATTGGTGTGATTTTGGGTCTGGATTTCAGCCGAACTGGCAGAGCCCGGCCGGGAGCTGCTGCGGGACCCCAAGTTTGGGGAAATTTTTATGAATTTTTTGTGGAATTTTTATGAAATTTTGAGTGAATTTTAATGAAATTTTGTCGGATTTTGGAGCTCCTTGGTGTCTCTGATTTTTGCTGGAATTTTGGGTAAATTTGAAGGAATTTTGTGTGATTTACGTCCCATTTTTTGGCATTTTGGGCGTTTTTTCTGGGAATTTTTGTCATTTTTAGTGGAATTTTTGGGGGAATTCTCTGGAAATTTGGGGCTTTGATAATTTGGGTGGAATTTGTGTGATTTTGGGTCTGAATTCCAGCCGAGCTGGCAGAGCCCGGCCGGGAGCTGCTGAGGGAGCTGCTGCGGGATTCCAATTTTGGGAAATTTTTTGTGGAAATTTTATGAAATTTTTGTGAAATTTTGATGAAATTTTGGGATAAATTTTTGGGATTTTGGAGCTTTTGGTGTCTCTGATTTTTGCTGGAATTTTGGGTGAATTTGAAGGAATTTTGGTGGTTTCTGTCTCAATTTTTGTTCGTTTTTGGCTGTGTTTTGCGTGATTTTTTAGGAACTTTTGGGGGGTTTTTTTGGAAATTTTTTGGGGGATTTTTTAGGAATTTTGGGCTTTGATAATTTGGGTGTAATTTGTGTGATTTTGGGTCTGACTTTCAGCTGAGCTGGCGGAGCCGGGCTGGGAGCTGCTGCGGGATTCCAATTTTGGGGAGATTTTTAGTGAAATTTTTATGAAATTTTGGTTGGAATTTTAATGAAATTTTGGGTTGAATTTTTCGGATTTTGGAGCTCCTTGGTGTCTCTGATTTTTGCTGGAATTTTGGGTAAATTTGAAGGAATTTTGTGTGATTTACGTCCCATTTTTTGGCATTTTGGGCGTTTTTTCTGGGAATTTTTGTCATTTTTAGTGGAATTTTTGGGGGAATTCTCTGGAAATTTGGGGCTTTGATAATTTGGGTGGAATTTGTGTGATTTTGGGTCTGAATTCCAGCCGAGCTGGCAGAGCCCGGCCGGGAGCTGCTGAGGGAGCTGCTGCGGGATTCCAATTTTGGGAAATTTTTTGTGGAATGGGGGTCACACCTGTGTCACACCTGTGTCACCTGAGTGTCACCTGTGTCACCTGTCACACCTGTGTGTCACCTGTGTGCTCACCTGAGTGTCACCTGTCACACCTGTG
>NW_024367734.1:0-1384 GCF_014805655.1 Passer montanus
TCAGGGGACTTTGGCGGGTCAGGGGTCTCTGGGGTCTCTGGGGGTTTGGGGTCCCAGGATTTGGGGGTCCCAGGATCTGGGGTCTCTGGGGTCCCTGGGTTTGGGGTCCCAGGGTTTGGGGTCTCTGGGGTTTGGGGTCCCGGGGTCTGGGGTCCCCGAGGCTCTGGGTGACACCAGACCCGGTCCTGGCCCGGCTGCTCCAGCGGCTCCGGGGGGGTCTGGGGGGGTCAGCAGGGGGTGGGATGTCCCCAGAGTGTCCCCGATGTCCCCAGAGTGTCCTTGGTGTCCCCAGGTACTTCCACCGCCCATCCCCCAGCTCCGAGGGGCCCTCGGGCACCGCGTCCCCAACCCCCCCCAACCCCCCGTGGTGTCCCAAATGTCCCCAATGTGTCAGCGGTGTCCCCAAAGTGTCCCCAGAGTGTCTCAGGTACTTCCACCACCCATCCCATGGCTCCGAAGGGCCCTTGGACACCGTGTCCCCGTGTCCCCACGGTGTCCCCACTGTTCCCAAAGTGTCCCCTGCGTGTCCCTGATGTCCCCAAAGTGTCCCCAATGTCCCCAGGTACTTCCACCGCCCATCCCACGGCTCCGAGGGGCCCTTGGACACCTTGTCCCCGTGTCCCCACGGTGTCCCTAGAGTGTCCCCAATGTCCCCACGGTGTCCCCACTGTTCCCAAAGTGTCCCCTGCGTGTCCCTGATGTCCCCAAAGTGTCCCCAATGTCCCCAGGTACTTCCACCGCCCATCCCATGGCTCCGAGGGGCCCTTGGGCACCGTGTCCCCGTGTCCCCTCAGTGTCCCCAATGTCACCAGAGTGTCCCCAGTGTCCCCACAGTGTCCCCACAGTGTCCCCAATGTCCCCAGAGTGTCCCCAATGTCCCCTGGGTGTCCCCAGGTACTTCCACCGCCCGACCGACGGCTCCGAGGGGTCCTTACAGTGTCCCCACAGTGTCCCCTCAGTGTCCCCAATGTCCCCAGAGTGTCCCCAGAGTGTCCCAGATGTCCCCAAAGTGTCCCAGGTACTTCCACCGCCCATCCCACGGCTCCGAGGGGCCCTTGGACACCTTGTCCCCGTGTCCCCACGGTGTCCCTAGAGTGTCCCCAATGTCCCCACGGTGTCCCCACTGTTCCCAAAGTGTCCCCTGCGTGTCCCTGATGTCCCCAAAGTGTCCCCAATGTCCCCAGGTACTTCCACCGCCCATCCCATGGCTCCGAGGGGCCCTTGGGCACCGTGTCCCCGTGTCCCCTCAGTGTCCCCAATGTCACCAGAGTGTCCCCAATGTCCCCCTCCGAGGGTCTCTTTGACGCCGTGTCCATCATGGACGCCGACATCCTGGGCTACTGCCAGAAGGAGGCCTGGTGCAAACTGGCCTTCTACCTGCTCT
>NW_024367735.1:0-1384 GCF_014805655.1 Passer montanus
TGCGGTGTCACCCCTGGCTGTGTCACCCCTGTGGCGTTCCCACAGTGCCACCCCCGCTTATGTCACCCTCATGGTGTCACCCAATTGTGTCACCCCTGTGGGATTCCCACGGTGCCACCCCCAGTTTTGTCACCCCCACGGTGCCACCCCCAGTTTTGTCACCCCCCGGTGTCCCCGCGGCACCCACCGGACGTCGGGGAAGTCCCTGGCCAGGGCGCCGACCTCCATCTGCAGCGCGGCCGTGTCCTCCAGCACCAGCAGCTCCCGCAGCCGCGGCACCACCGAGTCCAGCCAGGGCGACGCCGACTCCTGCGGGACACGGGTGTCACCCGGCACCCAGCGGTGTCCCATGGGTGTCACCCAACTCAGTGATGCCCCACGGGTGTCACCCAACCCAACAATGTCCCATGGGTGTCACCCAACCCAGCACCCAGACATGTCCCACAGGTGTCACCTGGTACTCGACGGTGTCCCATGGGTGTCACCCAACACCCACCAATGTCCCATGGGTGTCACCCAACCCAGCACCCAGCCATGCCCATGGGTGTCACCCAATCCAACCCATTGATGTCCCACAGGCGCCACCCAACCCATTGATGTCCCACAGGCGCCACCCAACCCATGGATGTCCCATGGGTGTCACCCACCCCAACAACTCAACACCCAGCGGTGCCCCATGGGTGTCACCCAACACCCACCAATGTCCCATGGGTGTCACCCAACCCAGCACCCAGCGTCCCATGGGTGTCACCCAACCCAGCACCCAGCCATGCCCATGGGTGTCACCCAATCCAACCCATTGATGTCCCACAGGCGCCACCCAACCCATTGATGTCCCATGGGTGCCACCCAACTCAATGACATCCCACAGGTGCCACCCAACCCAACCCAACCCAACCCAACAATGTCCCATGTTGATGTCCCATGGGTGTCACCCAACCCAACAATGCCCATGAGTGTCACCCAACCCAGAAACCCAAAAACGTCCCACAGGTGCCACCCAACACCCAACAATGTCCCATGGGTGTCACCCAACCCAACAATGCCCATGAGTGTCACCCAACCCAGAAACCCAAAAACGTCCCACAGGTGCCACCCAACACCCAACAATGTCCCATGGGTGTCACCCAACGCCACCAACACCCCACAGCCGCGCCAGCCCCCTCCCCAGCGGGTCCTGGGGGTCCCGGGGGGTCCCGGGGGTCTCACCAGGCGCGTGAAGAGCTCGCGGAGCTGGCGGGCCTCGTCGCCCAGGCGGGCGGCCACGCGGGCGCGCGCCTTGGCCGAGGCGCACACCAGGCGTCCCTGCAGCAGCGGCCGCACGTACTCGATGAGCACGCGGCGGTGCAGCTCGCTGACCAGCACCTGCCACGGCAGCGCCACC
>NW_024367736.1:0-1385 GCF_014805655.1 Passer montanus
TTTTTTTTTATTCCTTTTCCTAGCCATAATAGATCCATAAAATAGGTGAAGCTTCAGTAGTGCCAAAGAAGAATCAAACATGGTTTTTCTGGTTAAAGTTGTATTTCAAAATAAATAAGATCAGCAAGTACACAGCTCTAAAAAGTTAATTTAAACTGCTTTCATTAGAAAATTGCCATATCAGCTTAAAACTGGCAGAAGGCCCATTAAACAAGATAAATATAGATGGGATCATATATTCAGCTGGAAAGTGGAAGGTATTGGAATGCACCAAAGCTATGAGTTTTAGGATGATAGTTCAGGGAAAGCTGACACTGCCAATGTCATGGAGGATACAGAACAAGCTTTATAGAAATACAGAAAAAAAAAGAAATGTAAGGACTTTCATAAGAAGACTCAAACAGAGACACAGCTGTGGATCCTGTTGGGAAAAACAATGCAAAATACAAACACAAGGAAAAAGAAATGAGGCTGGGTTTCAGGAAACCTATGTGACAATGAAAAGTATGAAAAAATAGAATAGCTGCCTACAGGGAGATATGGAAGCTCCTATGCAAGAAAGTAGAACAAACTGGTAATTAATCTGAATTTGGCAGACGATGAGGCTGGATTAATTGATTTCTTTGCAATAGGAATGTTGAAGCCTACATACTCCCTGCTAGGTAAAAGAACCCACAAGTTAAAAGGTTTTGGTCCCAAGAAGATGCTTGCTGGACTAGAATGAAAAAAAGAAATAACATTATGAAACCCTTAATGGAAAAGAAATCTGGGGAAAATTCCAAACACAGATTTACACCATTCTTTTAGTCTTCTGGTTTTGGCATACTTTTTATATGAAAACAGGATTATAAATCAAAGAATTTGCTGATATATTAAGTCAGAGAAATACAAGTATATCTAAAATCTGTTATAGGTAAACCAAGGACACCCATATCAGGTTCTTCACCTAAGTAATAATTTAAAGCCTACCTGCGTCCCTTTTGGGATGTCAGCCTTAGAAAATCAAATGTCCAGTTTATTCCTGATGAAGACTGTTTCTCTTATTATGAGCCCTCAGAATGCTGTGTTAATTAAAACACTAGGCTGAACTCTGCAGCTGAATTACCCATTTCATTTATTCTTTGAATTTTATTCATTCCACATGCGACCAGAGCATGTGAATCCGAGGCTCTCCTCCCCACATCTCCATCTAAGATTTTCTTTACAGACTCACACTGTCAAAAGCTTTGTCTTCCACTGGGGCTGGTGTTGACTGCCTTTTGGCAGTTTTGCTATCTCATAATATTGCAAGATAATACAGCAATACTATTTGTTTACCTTGCATCAGCTCTGAAGTTGTTTCAATGTTTCAATGCAGGAGCCTGTATGCCAGAGAACTTCTTCCA
>NW_024367737.1:0-1383 GCF_014805655.1 Passer montanus
TGGAGTTTTGATCCTTTCAGGACAGAGAGGAGAGCAGCAAAACACCCGACAAATTCTTTCCTTGGCCTATCAGTGTGGGTTTGGTGTTCTGTCTCCCTGGGATTGCCTTGGAAGTACAGCAGTGTCTGGACAACCTGTGTTTGGACAGGCTAAACTGCAGAGAGTCACAAAAACATATCCATTGTCTGGGCTTGAAAACGCCACACGTCCATTAAAGACAATATTGTGAAGATCAAATCAAGAACTTGAAAGCAGGACTTTGAGTTTTGTTTCTCATTCTTATTTCTGAATTCATTATTTTACTGTTGGGCAGAGAAAGCTGTCCCCACATGGCTGTTTCCATTTGTGGTAGAGCATTCTCAAGTGGCCCTTTCTCCTTCACTGAAATGTACTGTGCACTGTTCTGAGCCTGTTCATCTAGAGAAGGACTGCCACAACATCTATAAAAACTGGTTGTTTGAATAATGTCTCTGATGCATGAAATATTCAGAAAGACTCCTTCATGCTTTATTGTGCCGATGTTATGGAGATTAACATTGTGAACTGGTACATCTCTGAGTTTAACAATTGAAAAAATTGGATGCTGGAACTCTCTCCACAGGACAGTTCAACACTCTTTCCTTTAACTTGCTGTCATCTGCTCAGCCATTGGAGTCATGGCCCTTGGGAGGAGGGGATCCAGTCTGCAGCATAGGGCAATGATTCCTCAAGATTATATCTGGATTTGCCATTGGTTTACCCAATTTCTTGAAATTCTATTCATGATTAATATCTACCACTCCATAAACAATGACGGAAATAAATGAAGCCATGGTTCACTCATTTATTTGTCTCAGCCCTCTTACTGCCATTTGTAACAGGCTTTAAGTGTGTGCTTACCACTCACAGCCATGCCCTTGATTTTCTGGCTATCTGATAACACAGAGGATCTTTTTCTTCTGAGGTTTAGGATAATGTCACTGTTGGCCATACAAATCATGTCCTCAGTGAAATGCAAAATGGCCTTTGTTATGATTCTGGAAAGCAAGGAATTTAATGAGTATTGAGTGACCATGTCATGTGAGCACGAGGCCCTTTCTTGCCTGAGTTCTGGATGTCTCTGTTTGAGATGGGAGCTCTTTCTATTAGGAATTAATGTCTACCACTCCAATAACTATTAGTGAATTAAAAGATGCCAGGGGTGTCTCACTAAGCTTGTAATGTGTTTCTCCTCTGCTATAGCCATTTGTAACAGGCGTTATGTATCTGGTTAGCAGTCTCAGCTATTTTCTGCTGTCTGTTGTCTGACAAGACAGAGGATATTTTTCTTGTCAGGTTTAGGACAAGGTCCCTGTTGGCCATGCAAATCATATCCTCACTGAAATGCAAAAAAGCCCTCTTTGA
>NW_024367738.1:0-1383 GCF_014805655.1 Passer montanus
TTTTTTTAATTTTGGGGAATTTTTTTTTTGAATTTTGGAAATTTTGGGTCGATTTTTTTGGGATTTTTTTGGGGGAATTTTTGAAATTTTTTTTGGAATTTTGGGGCGATTTTTTGGGATTTTTTTCCACAATTTTGGGAATTTTCCGGAATTCCTGAGGGGATTTTGGGAATTGAATTCGGGGCGGGGTTGGGGAAATTTGGGGGGAAATTTTGGGGCCGATTTTGGGGATTTTGGGGCGGTTTTGGGGGATCCAGGGCAGGGTTTGGGGAATTCCGGGGAATTTTGGGGGAATTTTCGGGAATTGCGCCCGGATTTTGGGAATTCCAGGGGGATTTTTCGGGAATTTGGGAAATTTTGGGAATTTTGGGTGGATTTTTTGGGAATAGCGTCCGGAATTTCGGGAAGTTTGGTGAAATTTTGGGAATTTTGGTGAAATTTTGGGAATTTCAGCTGGAATTCCCAAAATCCGGGTGAATTTTTTGGGGAATTTTGGGACCATTTTTGGAGGGATTTTTGGGGGAATTTTCGGGAAATTTGGGGCCGTTCCTTGGGAATTTTGGGGGGAATTTCCGGGCCGGTTTTTGAGGAATTTTTGGGAATTTTGGGGCTGTTTTTGGGGCAGATTTGGGGAATTTTGGGGCCGGTTTTGGGAAAATTTGGGGGCAATTTTTGGGGTTTTTTGGGGGGAATTTTTCGGCATTTTGGAGCCGTTTTTGGGGGAATTTTGTGGAATTTTTGAGGGAATTTTGGGGCCATTTTTTGGGGAAATTTCACCTGGACTTTGGGGAATTTTGGGGGAATTTTGTGGAATTTTTGAGGGAATTTTGGGCGAATTCCACCTGGATTTTGGGGGGAATTTTTGGGGGAATTTTGGTGAAATTCCGCCTGGATTTTGGGGAATTTTGGGGGGAATTTTTGGGAATTTTGGGGCCGTTTTTTGGGAATTTTGGGGGTGGGATTTTCAGTCTGTTTTTTGAGGAATTTTCGGGCTGGTTTTTGGGGAATTTTGGGGGGAATTTTCAGGAATTTTGGGGGGAATTTTTGGGGAATTTTGCCTGGATTTTGAGGAATTTTGAGGCCGGATTTTGGGGGGAATTTTTGGGAATTTTGGGGCTGTTTTGGGGGGAATTTTCGGGAATTTTTTGGGGGAATTTTTGGGCCAGTTTTTGAGGAATTTTGGGGGATTTTGGGGCTGGTTTTTGGAGAATTTTGGGGCCGTGTTTTGAGGGAATTTTGGGGGCAATTTTTGGGAATTTTGGGACCGTTTTTTGAGGGATTTTGGGGGGAATTTTCAGGAATTTTGGGGGAAATTTCTGGGGAATTCCGCCCGGATTTGGGGGAATTTTGGGGCCAGATTTTGGGGGGAATTTTCAGGAATTT
>NW_024367739.1:0-1366 GCF_014805655.1 Passer montanus
TAATTTGATACTATTATTTACTTCTACAACTGTTTAATCTTCTTCTTTATCTTATTCTTATTATTATTTACTACTACTGTTTATTTTTCTCCTTCATTTTCTTACTATTTTTATTTTTCTTATTACTACTACTACTATTTCTCCTTATCTTCTTGTAATTCTTGTTCAACTTACTATTCTTATTTCTTTTCTTGTTCTTATTTACTACTATTAGTTCTGCATCTTATTCTTATTCTTATTCTTATTCTTATTCTTATTCTTATTCTTATTCCTATTCCTATTCCTATTCCTATTCCTATTCTTAGTCCTATTCTTTTTTGTTTCTTTCTTTCTTTGTTTGTTTTGGGTTTTTTTTGTTTGTTTTGTGAGTGGGGAGGTTGTGGTCTTTTTTCTTACTAGTACTGTTTCTTAAATTCAGCCTTCACTGTTTTGGAAGAATCATTTGTGTCACAGTCCTGCAGTGACGTCCCTGGAGAAACACCTCCTGTGTATGCCCATTCCTCAGGGGCACAATCCCAAAGGACCAGCATGTAATCCTTTCAGGATGAGAGAAAATGGCCTTCCATTCCACCAGGAGAGGTTCAGACTAAATATTAGAACAAGTTTTCCCTGACACAGTGGTCAGGTACTGGCAGAAGTTGCCCAGGGAGGTGGTGGAGTCGCCATCTCTGGAAGTGTTGAAGAGTTGTCCAGATGTGGCACCTGGGGACATGGTTTTGGGGTGATGATGGCAGTGTGGAGTGCCGGTGGGACTGCATGACCATCAAGGTCTGTTCCCACCTTGATGATTCTCTGGGATTCACCCCTGAGCCACCAGCCACCAACTGTCCCCATGGCTGCAGCTTTGGGGCTGGCCACACCGTAACTTTAGGCCTTGGGGAGATGCCCCTGGACGGGAGCAAAGCAGCCGGGGATTGCTGGGCCTGGAGCACACGCCCGGGCAGAGGCAGCACGTGTGGCTCCCTCAGGATGCCGGGCAGGCTCCGGGCCAGCCACACCTGCGGGGCCCGGCCTGGAGCCATCAGCGGGCCCTGATTGTCCGGCTGTCCCTCAGGCAGGGCCAGCAAATGGCGCCCGCCTGAAGCGGGACCGGCGTTTCTTGTGGGGAGCCAGCTGCTCCCTCAGGGCCTGGGAAAAGCACAAAAAGCAGCTGAGCTGGGCAGGCACCAGCCTCTCTGTCCCTGCCTCTGGCACCTGCTCCTCAGGAGAAGCCGCCATCCTCTGAGGAGGCCCTGGGCTGCCATGGGGAATGCGAGGCCCAGAGCGGCACTTGGGGCATGGCTCAGCTGCCCCGCGCTCAACCCAGGCCTGGGAGCCCGTCTTCTGCAAAAACTCCCAGTCTTTGCTCCCCGTCTTCTTCTTCTTC
>NW_024367740.1:0-1382 GCF_014805655.1 Passer montanus
GACTTCCTTTTTTCCACACACTGGGACCAGGCTAGAACAGGGTGGTCAATGCTCATCCTCTCAAAAAGAGGCTTGGGATCCCACCCTCAGGTTTCTTCCCAGAGCTGTAGAAGTTTATGTCCCTTTCTGTTTTGAGTCAAACACTCTACAGTGAGTGTGATTTACTGATTAAGGACTTCAGGAGCCAGCCCACAGGAGTTACAGTGAGAGGAAGAGACTGGTTTTATGCCTCATACATCATTCCTGGCAAAATCAGTATTCCCTAAAGAATATGTATCTTCCAGTGTGACATTTAGTAAATATGAATTAGTAATTTGAGAGGAATTCTATACTTAATACAGTTCCTGTTAAATTAAACATAAAAATGTAGGCACTTTAGGGCCAGCAGGTGGCTGCCTACACTTGTACAGATAACCTCTGGTCTATATTTAAGGGTATACCTCCATATACTGAATCTTTTTCCAAAACAACACAATAGGGGAAGAAGGCCCCAGAGGGCTTAAATAAGGCTCACCATCTTTTTTAGGAGCCAGTTTTCTCACTTGCATCAAAATTCCTTCTGTGAAATCGTAAATCAGGAGGAATCCTTGTGGATACATTTTTGTCTCAGAGGAGTTTTAAGTCAGGATTTGAAAAAGGAAGTCCTTACAGGGAACAAGACAGAACACAGACAATCCCTGACAATTAGAACATTAGAAGAAAACACTTTGAAGTGCAAATCTCAGAGGAATAAAAAAGGATGAGCCACTTCCTTAAGAATTTTATAAAATTTCCACTTTAATGTAACTGAATAAGAGGCAAACAGGAAGATGTATAAACAATGAATATGCTCACTCTTGCTAGTTCGTGTGACCTTTTTGGAATGGATTTTTTGACAAAAACCTTCCAACACAGCACTGAAACCTTCTGGCCACACTTGTGGTCTTCCAGCATTCTTTGGAATTATTCATCTTTCTCCAAGGGAAAATTATCTGCCTATTCTTTCTGCTCCAAATCTGCTGGTTTCACATTGCTTTAGTCCTCCTGCTCTCTTAAAGCCCATGATGCAGCAGGCCAGTCTTCATCTTGGTTCTGGAGTGTGTTGAGGAAGCCCTTATGTCAGCTTTTTATGATAAAACTGCACTGAGACCTAAGTGGGGAAAAGAGTTATGCTACCTAGCTCATCATGGACCTGCATATGGCACAGCCAGTGCCAGCAGTAGCATTTTGCAAAGAAGAAATGGCTGATGAGGAGCAAATTAATGGCACTTCACTAATACCTCAGTTAGTATTCCATTATATCTTGGCTGTATGCATAGGATTTGGAGGGACAGGGTTTGGGACCGGGAGGGTGAGGGGTCCTACAAATCAGCAGGACAAGGGTGTGCAGTGCAGGAACCTCT
>NW_024367741.1:0-1382 GCF_014805655.1 Passer montanus
AAAAAAAATCACAAAAAATCCCAGAAATATCCCCAAAATTTTTTTAAAAAAACAAAAAAAACCCCAAAAGTAAAAAAATACCCCCACAAAAAATAAAATCCCATCCAAAAAAAATTTCCCCCGCCCAGAAAAATCCCCCATGCGAAAAAGTCCCCCAAAGTAAAAAAAATCCCCCCAAAAATACAAAAAATAATCCCCCAAAAAATCAAAACTCCCCAAAAAGCCCCAAAAATCCCCAAAAAACCCCTCAAAAATCCCAAAAAACCACCCCCAAAAATCTCAAAAATATCTCCAAAAATTTATGGAAATGTAATTTTTAAAATCCCAGAAAAGGTCAAAAAATTCAGCATTTTTTTTTAAATCCCAAAAAAGCACCAAAAAACACTCTAAAAAAGCACAAAAATCCCCAAAACACTCACCAAAAAATCCACCAAAAAAATCCATAAGAAACCACCAAAAAACCACAAAAATTTAAAAAAAAAATCCCAGAAATTAACTAAAAAATCTGGGGAGAAAAATCCCCCAAAAATCCCCCAAATGTCCCCCAAAAAATCCCCAAAAATCACTAAAAAATCTGAAAAAAAATCCCCCAAAACCCAAAAAAATCCCCCAATTTTTTTTTTAAATCCGCAACAAAATCCCAAAAAAATCCCCAAGAATGCCAGTAAAATCCCAAAAATTCCCCCCAAAATCCCCCAAAAACCAAAAAAATCCCCCAAAATCCCCCAACAAATTCCCTGAAAGTTCCTAAAATTCCACAAAATATTCCCAAAATAAATCCCCAAAAATTCCACAAAATGTTCCCAAAAATAAAAAAAAAAGATCCTCAAAAAACCCTAAAAATGCAAGTAAAATCCCCAAAAATTCCCCGCAAAAAATCCCCAAAAATTCAAAAAAATCCCAGAAAAAGTCACCAAAAATGCCCCAAAATTTCCCCAACAAATCCCAAAAAAATCCCCAAAATTCCCCAAAAATCCCCGAATTTGGGGCTGCAGGTGGACAGGGAGCGGCTGCAGGTGAAGGTGGAGGCCGGGATTCTCCTCTCGGAGCTCAACCGGGAGCTGGATAAACACGGCATGAGTAAAATCCCCAAAATTCCCCCCAAAAAATCCCCAAAAATTAAAAAAAATCCCAGAAAAAGTCACCAAAAATGCCCCAAAATTTCCCCAACAAATCCCTCAAAATTCCACCAAATTTTCCCCAAAAATCCCCGAATTTGGGGTTGCAGGTGGACAGGGAGCGGCTGCAGGTGAAGGTGGAGGCCGGGATTCTCCTCTCGGAGCTCAACCGGGAGCTGGACAAACACGGCATGGCGCTGGCCAAGTGAGCGGGAGCGGGATTGGGAACGGGAAGGGGAATGGGATTGGGAATGGGATCGGGAA
>NW_024367742.1:0-439 GCF_014805655.1 Passer montanus
GATGGGGATGGGGATGGGGATGGGGATGAAAATGGGGATGCGATTGATGGGGATGGAATGGGGATGGGGATTGGGATGGGGATTGGGATGGGGATGGAGCAGCATTGCCTGGGGACACCAAGAGCACCCTGGCGATGGGACTGTGGCTCGAGGGGCTCAGGGCTGGAGCACCGTGGGCGCGGGGACACCGAGAGCCCCCCGGAGCCCCCGCAGCGGGGCTCGGGCAGGGAGCAGGGCGGTGCCTGGCAGTGTCCCCACAGGTGCCACCTGAGCCTGGGCGGGCACCGCCTCAGCGTGCAGACCTACCCCTGGACCAAGTCCACCTACGGCAGCGGCAGGAGGTTCATCGCCACCGCCTACGTGATGTCACCCTGAGGGGACAGGGCGGGGGGCGAGCCCCGGGGCCGCCCCCGCGCCGCTCGGGGCCGCTCCGGCCCCA
>NW_024367742.1:1389-8984 GCF_014805655.1 Passer montanus
GTCGGGCGGGGTGCGGGGGGGGTGACGGGGGGGTGACACTGGGGGTGACACTGGGGGTGACACGGAGCCATGAGAGGGTCCAGCGGGGTGACACGGGGGGTGACACGGGGGGTGACCCGGAGTCATTTGTGGGTCCAGGTCCAGCGGGGTGACACTGGGGTGACAGGGGGGTGACACGGAGCCCTGTGAGGGTCCAGCCGCGGCTCCAGCGCTGGGGACACGGCCGGGGGTGGCCCGGGCCAGCTGGGGGGCACCGGGCAGGGCAGAGCAGGGGCGAGGCTGCTCCGGGCGCCCCCAGCCCGGCCCGGGGCTCGGGGAGCTCCTGCCCCCAGCCCCCGCAGCCCCCCGGTGCCAGTGTGACCCTCGATGGTGCCCAACGCCCCCGCAGCCCCTCGGTGCCAGTGTCACCCTCCATGGTGCCCAGCGCCCCCGCAGCCCCCCGGGTGCCAGTGTCACCCTCGATGGTGCCCAACGACCCCGCAGCCCCTCGGTGCCAGTGTCACCCTCGATGTGCCCAACGCCCCCGCAGCCCCCCGGTGCCAGTGTCACCCTCGATGTGCCCACCGCTGCCCCAGGCTCACTCAGAGCCCCGGGCTCCCTGAAATCGCTGTTCCGGTGCCCATTCCTGGCCAGAACGGGGGAAAAACCCGCGGGGGAGGGTCCTGGGGGGCTGCGGAGCTGGGCACTGAGAATGTTATTTATGTATTATAAACGTCTATTATTTATAGGTTGTAATTTTTTAAAAATATATATGTAAGTATATTAAAACCATATATAGAAATCTATTTTTTATATATATATAAGCATATTAAATCATATACACACACAAATACAAATATATAAGCATATTAAAAATATATACAAAAATACATATATAAAAGTCTATTAAAATATACATACATGCATATACATATATATGTACATTAAAACATATCTATACATATATAAGTATATTAAAAATATATACACATATATAAGTATATTGAAACATAGATACACATATATTAAAAAGTATCTATATATATAAAGTACATTAAAACATATATATATATAAATATATACACTTATATAAGTATATTGAAACATATATATATATAAAAAAGTATCTCTATATATATAAAATACATTAGAACATATATATACCCACATAGATATATATTAAAAAATATATTTTAAATATATATATAAAAGTATCTCTATATATAAAGTACGTTAAAACAGATATATGCACACATACATGTATATTAAAATGTATCTTTTAAATATATATTAAAAGTATCTATATATATAAAGTACATTAGAACATATATACACACATGCATATACATTAAGTGGTTTTCCCTGGTTTTCCCGTGGTTTTCCCCGTTTTTCCCGTGTTTTCCCCCTTTTTCCCGTGGTTTTCCCCGTTTTCCCCGTGTTTTCCCCGTTTTTCCGGTGGTTTTCCCCGTTTTTCCCGTGTTTTCCCCGTTTTCCCCGTGTTTTCCCCGTTTTTCCCGTGGTTTTCCCCGTTTTTCCCCCGTTTTTCCCGTGGTTTTCCCCCTTTTTTCCCGTTTTCCCCGTGTTTTCTTGGGTTTTTTCCCCATCTCCCCCTTGTTTTCTTTGGGGTTTTCCCCCGTTTTTCTCCATGTTTTATTGGGTTTTCCCCCCCGTGTTTTCTGGGGTTTTTTTCCCCCCGTTTTCCCTTGGGGTTTTTTTCCTCGTTTTCTCCCCTGTTTTCTTGGGGTTTTCCCCCATGTTTTATTGAGTTTTCTCCCTCTTGTTTTCTTGGGTTTTTTCCCCATTTCCCCCGTGTTTTCTTGCTTTTTTCCCCCTCCATGCTTTCTTGTGTTTTTCCCCCATTCTCCCAATATTTTATTGGGTTTTCCCCCCCGTGTTTTCTTGGGTTTTTCCCTCCATATTATCTTGGGTTTTTCCCCGTGCTCCCAATATTTTATTGGGTTTTCCCCTCCATATTTTCTTGGGTTTTTCCCCGTGCTCCCAATATTTTATTGGGTTTTCCCCTCCATATTTTCTTGGGTTTTTCCCCGTGCTCCCAATATTTTATTGGGTTTTCCCCTCCATATTTTCTTGGGTTTTTCCCCGTTCTCCCAATATTTTCTTGGGTTTTTCCCTCCATATTATCTTGGGTTTTTCCCCGTGCTCCCAATATTTTATTGGGTTTTCCCCTCCATATTTTCTTGGGTTTTTCCCCGTGCTCCCAATATTTTATTGGGTTTTCCCCTCCATATTTTCTTGGGTTTTTCCCCGTTCTCCCAATATTTTTTTTTTTTCCCCCGTGTTTTCTGGCTTTTTTTCCCGGTTTTCCCCCCCTCTCTCAGGAGCGACCCCCGATGGTTTTAGGGTGGGATTTCGGGGTCCGTCCCCGGGTCCCGCCCCCAGAGATCCCCGGGGATTCACCCCGGTGAGGATGAGGAGGGCCCGGCTCCAGCTGAGCCCCCGCCAGGCCAAGCCGCGGGTTTAACCCTTAATCCGGGCCCTGGGGAGCGGAGCCTCCCTAATCCCGGCCGGGACCGCCCCGCTGGGCTCGGGCCGCATCTGCTCCGGCGAGGCCCGAGAGGATGAGGAGGGGGATGAAGGTTTGCTAAACCATTTCGGGCCCTGGAGCTCCTCGTCCGCGGGAGGGGACGGGATCTGCAGCTGGATCCAGCCCCGGAGCGGCACCGCAGGGCTGATCCCAAAAAAACACTGGGATGATCCCAAAAAAACGACTGGGATGATCCCAAAAAACCGCCGGGATAATCCCAAAAAACCACTGTGATGATCCCCAAAAACCACCAGGATAATCCCAAAAAACCACTGGGCTGATCCCAAAAAACCGCTGGAACGATCCCAAAATCTGCCGGGGACAATCCCAAAAAACCACCGGGGCGATCCCAAAAAACCCCGGGGGGATTCCTGCGTTTGGGAACGCCCCAAAAGTCTCAGCACCCTCCTTTGCAGCCCTGAGCACCAAATTCGGGGAGAAACCACCCCAAAAACCGCAGCCCGGAGCTGGGAGGGACCCCCGGATCTGGGAGGGACCCCCGGATCATCCCCCAGCCCAGGGGTGCGGCCCAGGGGAGGGGTCGGGCGCTGCCAGGATTTTGGGATGGCCAATCCGGATTTATCCCGGGGATGGAGGGGTGGGGGGAGCGGAGCAGAGCCCCCCCGAGCCCCCCGGCGTGGCTGGCAGCTGGGCCGGGGTCTCCCCGGAGCCGGGGTTAATGAGGGAGCGGCGGCCGTTGGTCCCATATGGACACGGGCACGGGGAGGGGGCGGCTCCTGCGGGGTCCCGCCCGCCTTTTGGGGCGGGGGGAGGCAGAGCCCCCCCTCCCCGCGCTGCCGAGAGCCCCCCGAGGGGCGGGGGGAGGGCCTGACCCCCCTCCCTTGGCAGGGGCCGTTCCGAGGATCGAGCAGCCCCAAAACCAAACCCTGGGGGCTGCCAGCACCCCAGACCTTGTCCTCGGGGGTCCCAGCACCCCAAACCTTGTCCTCGGGGGTCCCAGCACCCCAAACCTTCTCCTCGAGGGTCCCAGCTCCCCAAATTTCGTCGCCGGGGGTCCCAGCTCCCCAAATTTCATCCTCCAGAGGCTCCAACTCCCCAGATTTGCCCCTCAAGGGCTCTGGCACCCCACAGCCCATCCTCTGAGGGGTCCCCCCAGTGGGGACCGCGGGGTGGGCACTGCACCCACCCTGCCCGTGGCACAGTGTGGGCACAGCCGGCTCCCTGGAACGTGCCACGGTGGGTCCGGGGATGCCAGGGGGCACCGGGGATGCCCAGGGGGCACCGGGGATGCCCAGGGGGTGCCGCGGATGCCCAGGGGGTACCGGGGATGCCCAGGGGGTACCGGGGATGCCCAGGGGGTGCCGGAGATGCCCAGGAGGTGCTGGGGATGCCCAGGGGGTGCCGGGGATGCCCAGGGGGTGCCGGAGATGCCCAGGAGGTGCTGGGGATGCCCAGGGGGTGCCGGGGATGCCCAAGGGGTGCCGAGGATGCCCAGGGGGTGCCGGCACTCCGGCCCGCACCCTGGGGACCCAAGGCGGGGTCGCCTCCGTTGTCCCCGCGCCGCCGCCCGCTGCCGGGAGCCCCCGGGGCCCCCCGGCACCCGCGGGGACACGGAGCAGCCCCCGCTAATGCAATCCATCAGGGGGGTAATGAGCTATGAAAGTGTGGATTCAATTAAGGGGGATTGCGGCGGGAGGCAGCGCCCGGCGGCAGACGGCGAGAGGAGCCCGGCTCCCCTCTGAAAGGCTCCATCTGTGCCGCCGGGGCCCTTTGTGCTCCCTGAAAGCGCCGCGCAGCCACAAAAGCCGCCGTCCTGGTGATTCCCCGGGGGAAACTGAGGCACGGCGGAGGAGCTCGTGGAGGGGTTGGCGGGGGGGGGAATGGCGGAGCCGGGGCTCGGTGCTGGTTTCACTTCAGGGATTTGGGGTGGATTTATGGGGTTTGTGAGGAGATTTCGTGGGAATCGTGCAAGCCGGGGATGCTCGGATCCAGGGGTGGGCTGGGAGGGGTTTAAAGCCCGGCCGGTGCCACCCCTGCAGGGCCGCAGGGTCACCTCCCCGTGTCCCCGCGTGCTCCAAGCCCCTTCGGACCCTTCCAAGGATCCTCAGCTCCTCTGGGCACCCTGTGCCAGGCCCTCCCCCCCTCACAGGGCGGAATTTCTCCCCAGCCTCCCCCCAAATCCCCTCCGTGCCGCGTGAACTCCCCCCGACTCATTTGGGCTGCAAACACCCCCGAGGCCCCTCCACCTCCCCCCGCTACAACTTGGGAGGGATTGGCGCAGGGACGAGTTTAAAGATGGGATTATTGCTGTACAAATTCTGATTAAAGCGTCCCCAAACCCTCCTGCAACATCGCTAAGCCGAGCTCTAATCTCGCCCGAGCAGAGACTTCGTCAGTGACTCCAAATCTCCGCGCTGTTGGTTTATCTGGCGCGGATTAAGCCGGAGCTTCCTGAACTCGCATTAGAGCAGGAAAAACACCCAAAGCCCGCGGGTTTGGGGAATTTGCCTTGGCAGCCGCCAGCGCCCGGGCCCAGCCGGGGTTTGGGGCTGGGTGGGATTCCTGGGGCATCCCAGGGATGGGGCTGGATGGGATTCCCGGTGTATCCCAATGATGGGATTCCCAGTGCATCCCAAGGATGGGGCTGGATGGGATTCCCGGTGCATCCCAAGGATGGGGCTGGATGGGATTCCCGGTGCATCCCAAGGATGGGATTCCCGGTGTATCCCAAGGATGGGGCTGGGTGGGATTCCCGGTGTATCCCAAGGATGGGGCTGGATGGGATTCCCGGTGCATCCCAAGGATGGGATTCCCGGTGCATCCCAAGGATGGGATTCCCGGTGTATCCCAGGGCCGGGGATCTCCCGGGATGGGGAGAACAGCCCTGATGGGACAGATAGACACATGGATGGATGGATGGATGGATGGATGGATGGATGGAATCCATGGATGGACAGACAGACTGATGATGCCGCAGGAATGGGACACCCCACACTGGAGCCCCCCACCCTCCCATCCTCATCCAGGAGCAGCTCCTGGTGCTGATGGGGAGAAGGAGCCGCTCGCGAGCCCCCCAGGGTGGCAGTGACAGGGGCTTTGCACCTGGGGCTCGCAGCCTTGCACGACCCCGTTTAACCCCTGCTTCCCCAGAGCGCCGCCCCCTCCCTCCTCCCGGCACCGCGGCGGATCCTCTGCCCAGGAGCTCCAATCAGCAGGAAAAGTTCGTTTGCCAAAATCCGCCGTCCCCACGGGGAAAAGACGATTAAGTGAAGACCCCAGAGCCCGATATCCCGGCTTAGTGGGAAAATCCGCGCGGTTTCCCGAGCCGGGCACATTAGGAGCTCGTGGCCGGCGGTGTTATCAGATTACAGACAAATATCAGAATTACAGCCCTGAAAGCCGGGCTTTAGGGGGGCTTAGCAATTATCCAGCCCTGGGCAGCCCCACCCTGCCAGGGAAACCAGGGCGACCCCGAGCCAAGACCCCCGGGGCTGGGGCTGGTCCCAAACGGGGCGAGGGGGACAGGGAGTCCCCTCCATGGGACAGGGAGTCCCCCCATGGATCAGTGTCCCCTCCATGGGTCAGTGTCCCCTCCATGGGTCAGGGTTTCCTTCCATGTGTCACTGTCCCCTCCATGGGTCAGGATGTCCCCTCCATGGGTCAGTGTCCCCTCCATGGGTCAGGGTTTCCTTCCATGTGTCACTGTCCCCTCCATAGGTCAGAGTGTCCCCTCCATGGGTCAGTGTCCCCTCCATGGGTCAGGATGTCCCCTCCATGGGTCAGTGTCCCCTCCCTGGGTCAGGGTTTCCCTCCATGTGTCACTGTCCCCTCCATGGGTCAGTGTCCCCTCCACGGGACAGGCTGGACCCCCCAACGCCCCTCCCAAGAATTCCCCCTTTGGGAGAAGCTGCCCCCCGACCCCACCTGCCCCATGCCCCCCCACTTGTGGCACCCCTGGGGGGGCTGTGGGGTGCCCAAGGACCCCCAGAGGGGACAGGGGACCCTCCCCACGACCCCCCGGCTGGGTACTGTGAGCTCTCCCATCCTCAGTTCCTCAGCAGTTCCCCCCGCCCCGGTGTCCTGCGGGGACATGGGGACACCGCCACCCCCGGGTGCTCCGTGCCCCCTCCCGCGCCAGCTGGGGGCCAGCTGTGCCCTGGCAGCGCGGGCCTGGCACGGCTCCTGCCCTGCTGGCACGGCCGGGGCTGCTGGGAGGGCGCTGCCCCGGCTGGCGGGCGCACGCGTGCCCGGGGGGGCTGGCACCGAGCGGGGCTTGGCCAGCGGCCAGCCGGGGGGGGCCGGGGGCACAGCTGGACCCTCGGCCCGGCGGCAGCGGCCGCTGCCCTCAGCCCGGGGCTCCCAGGGCATCGCTGGGCAGGGGTTCCGATGCCACCGGGGGGTGCGAGGGGGTGCCCGGCACGGAGCTGTGGGTGCGGGGGGATGTCCCAGGGGTGTCCCAGCCCGGGGTTTGTGTCCCAGCCCGGGGTTTGTGTCTCATCCCGGGGTTTGTGTCCCAGCCCCCAGTTTGTGTCACAGCCCCCAATTTGTGTCACAGCCCCCATGGTTCGTGTCCCAGCCCGGGGTTTGTGTCCCATCCCGGGTTTTTTTTCACAGCCCGGGGTTTGTGTCACAGCCTGGGGTTTGTGTCCCAGTCCCCAGTTTTTGTCACAGCCCCCAGTTTTTGTCACAGCCCCCGTTTGTGTCCCAGTCCCCAGTTTTTGTCACAGCCCCAGTTTCTGTCAGCCCCCGTTGGTGTCACAGCCCCGTTTGTGTCCCTCCGCACACGCGGCTGGGTGACACGCTGCTGTCGCGTGTCCCCCCAGCTCCCCCGGAGCGGGGCAGGCCGAGCCCCCCCAGGTAAATCCAGTCCGGGCCGGTCCATCCCAGGCCGTTCCACCCCGCTCGGCGCATCCCCGTCCCTAAATCCCCTTTTCTGGGGACACGCGAAGCTCCCCCGCCCGTTCCCGGCCCGGTTCTCGCCCGCAGCGGCCCCGCAGGGCCCCCCCGGCCCGGCTGCAGCTGCGGGGGCCCCCGGAGAGCCCCCCGCCCTCAGCCCGAGCCGGGCGCAGCTTGCGGGGCCGAGCGGCCGCTCCCCCGGGCTCGGCACAGC
>NW_024367742.1:9047-30574 GCF_014805655.1 Passer montanus
ACACGGGGGGACACGGGGGGGGGGACAGGGGCGCAGCTGGGGAGGGACGGAGGGAGCCGGGGGAGGGGATGAGGTGAAGTCAGGACGGCCGTGTCCCCTCCGTGCAGCAACTGGGGCAAATCTCAGCTCTCCGAATGCCCCGGTACCCCCAGGGCTGCTCTGAACCCCATTTCCTGGGACCCCAAACCAGTCCTGAGACCCCCAGGGCTGCACTGTGCCCCATCTCCTGGGACCCCAAACCAGTCCTGAGACCCCCAGGGCTGTGCTGTGCCCCATTCCCTGATATGCCAAATCCCCCCGGTACCCCCAGGGCTGGGCTGAACCCCCATTCCTGGGACCCCAAATCCCTCCAGTACCCCCAGGGCTGTCGTGAACCCCCATTCTTGGGACCCCAAAACAGTCCTGTGACCCCAGGGCTCTGCTCTTCCCCATTCCTGGGACCCCAAATCCCTCTGGGACCCCCAGGGCTGTCCTGAATCCCCATTCCTGTGACCCCAAATACCCCCAGACCCACAGAGCCCTGCTCCAAGGTCAGGGGTCCCGGCTGGACCCCAGCACAGGGGGCTCGGATCCTCTGGCACCCCCCACCCTCACCCCAGCCCCCCAAAAAAGGAGACAACAGCCCCAGGGCGAAGCTGCTTGAAACAAGACCACGACTTTATTTGAGCTAAAAACCCCAAATCCGCTCTCTTTACAAAAGGATAAAACATTTCCAGTACAAAAGGGAAGAAGCCCCCGGACCCGGGGGCTGGGCAGGGACCTCCAATCATCTCCAAATTTCCAACTTTATACAAAACCAGGGAGATTTTGGCCAACCGGGCTGGCGAGGCCAGTGGGGCATCAAAAATAGTTGCCTGGATTTTCTTTGAGAAACAAAAAAATAAAATTGTTGCATAGCATTTAAAAGTTATTGCTCGTCTCAAAATGCACAGAGGAGTTGGGAGCTGCTGGTAGGATCCCAAATCCATGGGATGGTCGTTAAATACCGAGTTTGGCATTAAATATGGAAATATTGGGGTTTATCACCAGCAAAAAAATCAGGTGGTGAGGGAAATAAATTAAATAAATAGTGGCTAATAAATAACCCTGGAGCACCAGCACGGCAAAATCCACAAGGTCTCCAGGCAGGGAATTCCCACTAGGAGCCTGGGAAAAACCTTGGGCACATCCCAAATTTCCATGGAAAACGGGAGGAAATAAATTAGGACTCCTCACACACAGTAATTAATAAATAAAGCAGGAATTAAGACAGGTTTTTGTTGGCGCTCAGGACTGGGAGCAGGGGAGGGGACGCTGTGAACCCAGAGGGGACGAGACCCTGGAAGGGAGAGGGGGTCGGGGGCTCCTGTTCCAGGTGGGATTCTGGGAGGGAGCAGCAGGATCCCAATGAAATTGGGATTTTGGGAAGGATCAGTGGGTCCCATCCAGATCAGCAGGATCCCAAAGAAATTGGGATTCTGGGAGGGATCAGCAGGACCCCACCTGAGGCTCCCAGGTCTGTTGTGGGGCACAGGGAGGGTGAGGCTGGCGAGGGGAGCGGTGGAGGGGTGGCCACAGGGCCTGGCTGCGACCCCAGCAAGGGACTGGGATGTGCATGGATGATGGGCCACCATCACGGGGCAGCGGACCACTGTCCCTGGACACTGTCCCTCCATCCCTGGACGCTGTCCCCCCATCCCCGGACACTGTCCCTCCATCCCCGGACACTGTCCCCCCATCCCTGGACACTGTCCCCCATCCCTGGACACTGTCCCCCCATTCCTGGACACTGTCCCCCCACCCCTGGACACTGTCCCCCCATCCCTGGACGTTGTCCCCATCCATGATGTCAGAAGGAAAAGCTTCTCCCTGGGGTGGGAATTTCTGTGCTGGTTTCCCACAAGTGCCCGGCTCGTTCCCACCCGGCCCCGGCTGGACTGGGAAATCCATGACCCCCCCGGGGAAGGGACAGTGGTCACCCCGAGGGGCAGGAGGGGCTGTGTCCCCACTTGGGGGGCACAGGGAGAGGTTGGACAATCCAAGGGCTGGACCTGCTGTCAGGATGGACTCCTGGGGGTGGAAGCACCTTCGGGAGCATCTCTGGGGGAGCAGCGACCGCTCAGAGTCCAGAACGGCTCCCGCGGCTCCTGGGGACAGCCGGGACAGCAGCGGTGGCACCTCCAGGGCCACGTCCTGCAGAGCTGCCCCAGCTGTGTCCATCCCGGGCTCTTCTCCCGGCCCCAAAGCCGCGTCCGGCCCCGCTACTCGTTGAAGATGGCGCCGAGCTGGGGCCCGGCCACGTGGGGCGGGAAGGGCTCGAAGGCGACGTCCAGTGGGATCTCGTAGCGGGGCACGGAGCCCTGGAAGTGCGAGCCGTGCCCGTGGGCCCCGGCCAGGCCCACCGAGGGGTAGTGCGCCATGAAGGGCGGGTAGGGCTTCTCCAGCTCGGGGGACCCGTCCTGCTTCAGGGAGAAGTTCCCGCTGATGCTCAGCGGCGGCGTCAGGGGCCCCTCGTAGGGCGGCGTGGAGCAGTCCGAGGGGTGGCTCCCGAAGGAAGCCTCCACCAGGCTCTTGAAGGCCGGCGGCTTCAGGTGCAGCAGGTGGGACTCCATGGAGCCGTAGGGGGGGCTGGGCAGCCCCTGGTAGCCGAAGGAGTGGCCGGGCAGGGCTGGCTCGCAGGGCTTCTCCTCGTGCTTCTCCAGGAAGAGCGGCTGCGCCCCCAGCTGCAGGCAGCCGGCCACCAGGTTGCTGGTGGGCTGCGAGAGCCCCTTGCACAGCATCTCCACGAAGCTCTTCCCCTCGGGCGTCTGCCCCGTCTCCAGCACCTCGGACAGGGCCCAGATGTAGTTCCTGGCCAGCCGCAGCGTCTCGATCTTGGAGAGCTTCTGGGTTTTGGAGTAGCAGGGCATGACGCGGCGCAGGTTGTCCAGGGCGTCGTTCAGGCCGTGCATCCGCGTGCGCTCGCGGGCGTTGGCCTTGACGCGCCGCGCCCGGAACCGCTCCAGCCTGGCCTTGGTCATCTTCTTCTTCTTCGGGCCTCTCCTCTTGGGCTTCTCGCCGTCCTCTTCCTCCTCCTCCTCCTCCTCGGCGCTGTCGTGCTGCTCGGCCAGGGCCGGCACCAGCGCGAAGGGAGCGCTCCCGGTGTCCCCCTCGCCCAGCTCGGCCCCGGCTGCGGGCGCGTCGCCCATCCAGGCCTGGCTGCTGACGAGCTCGGCCATGTCCGAGGGCTTGGCGCAGCTCTGGGGCATCTGCAAGGGAGGGACGGGCACGTGGGGACGGATCCCAGAGGGAGAACCCTCAGCGCCATGGGAAAATCTCCCTCCAGGCACAGCCCACTCCCAGCACCCGTGGATTCCCTTTTTCCTCCTATTTCCCTCTCAGTTTCCAGAGGATTTTATTTGGGAGGTGCTGGCGCCTCTCCCTGAGCTCCAGCAACGTTCCCAGAGCTTCCAGCCATCCCATTTTGGGGTTATTCCCGCGTTATTCCCTTCTTGTCACACCCTCCACCCCGACTGTCACACCGGGGGTGACAAGAGGGGGCTGGCGATTCCTGCTCTGAAATTTTCCTTCCCTGAGCCTCCCTTGCCCTCGGTGGCGGCCCCGGGTCCCCGTTAATCGGCCCCCCCAAATCCCATCACGGCCCCCGGCTCGTTCCATAAAGCTTTAGCCCCTAAGCAGCTTTGCTGGAAGTGCTGCTCCCCTTTCCCGAGCATCCCACGCGGAAAATCCCACTTTTAATATGCGTGATGGGCTCCCGGGCGGGATTAGGGTGTTAATTGCTGTGCTATCCCCAAGGACCACGCGGCCCCAATTAACTCCTGGCGGAGCACCGGGGGTCTGGCGGAGGACGGGAAACCGGGGGGGTGAGGGCGGGGAAGGATCGATTTTGGGGTGAAGGGGGTGGGTCCGGTGAGATCAGCCCCAAAACGCTGCAGATCTGCCCCAAAACGCTGCAGAACTGCCCCAAAACGCTGCAGAACTGCCCCAAAACGCTGCAGAACTGCCCCAAACCCCCTCAGGCTGCAGCCGGGGGTCCCTTTCCCCCCATCCTCGCGGATCTTCTCTCTCCTCGCTGCTCCCGGGATCCATCCCGGGTGGGAATCCCCGGGTTTGGGGTTCCCTTCTCGAGGGGAGCATTTCCAGGGAAAGTTCTCCCTTTGGAAGTCTCGCTGGAATTTTTAAGGGGATTTTGCTTTCTTTCTACAGAATATCGATCTAAAACTAAAGAAATCGCACGAAGAGGGAATTGCCTGAGGAAATCGCTTCCTCCTCCACCATCCCCAGCCAGAGCCCGGCCCCGCCGCGCCCGGGGGTCGCCGAACCCTCGCTGTGCCCCCAGCCCGGTCCCGGCACCGCGGCTCCGTCCCCAGCGGGCACCGGGGCAGCGGCTGCGCCCCCATCCCGCCCCTGTCCCCGCACCCCCGGCCGCTCAAACCCCCCCGGGCCGGGCTCAGAGCCCCCCGGGCCGGCCCGGGGGCACCGGGAGCGCCGAGCGGCCGCGGAGCCCCCTCGGGGGCACCCCCGGAGGGGAGTGCCGGGGTCCCGGGATGCCGGTCCGCCCTTACCTGGGCACGGCAGCGAGTCCCCGCTGTCACTCGTGTCACTCGCCCGGGGACATGGCGGGGTCAGCCCCGGGGAGCGCAGAGGAGGCGCAGCGGGAGCGCACCGGGAGCGCACCGGGAGCGCAGCGGGCACCGGCGGCTCCGCGCTCGGGCTGTTTTGAGAGCTCCGCGCTGCCCGCGGCTCCTGCCCGGCCGAGGGTCCCGCGTGGCTCCTCCCACGGGGGGAGTGACCGGGCCCGGCTCCTCCCGCGGCCCCACCGGGACCCCGACGGCAGCGCCCGAGCGTCCCGGGCTGGGGACCGGCGGGGGGGACACCCCTGGCTCTTGGGGACCCCTGGGTGGAGTCTCGGGGACACCCCCTGTTATTGGGGACCCCTGGGTGGGCACTCGGGGACACCCCCGGTTATTGGGGACCCCTGGGTGGGCACGCGGGGACACCCCCGGTTATTGGGGACCCCTGGGAGGGCACGCGGGGACACCCCCGGTTATTGGGGACCCCTGGGTGGGGGCTCGGGGACTCCCCCTGTTATTGGGGACCCTTGGGTGGGCACTCGGGGACACCCCCGGATCCTGGGGACCCCCGGACGGGACCCCTTGGATGGATCCCCTGGAGGAGCCCCCGGACGGACCCCCACGGATAAAGCCCCCGGACGGACACCCCCGAAGTCCCTCCCAGTTTGCCCAGCCCCAGGACAGCCCCCGGGCCCCCCTCCCTCCCATCCCACGATGTGACAGTGCCACAGCCCCGGGGGTGTCCTCACCCCCCGCCCCTCATTGCTGGGCACTGCCCCGGTGACAGCGGGGGTGACAGCGGGGGTGACAGCGCTCCCCCCGGGTGCTGGGGGGGCGCGGGGGCTGCGAGCCCCTCGTGGCGGTAATGAGCGGGCGAAGGGCCGTAATTAGCGCTCGGCAGAGCCAGAAGGAGCCCGGGGGAGCTGGGGACAGGCAGGGGAAGGGACCTCGGGGCTCGGCAGCCCCCGGGAAGGGAGAGCAGGGGGTGAAAAAAGACCCCCGCCGAAACTCTGGGGGATCCTGGGTTGTTTTACTTGGCCCGGGGACTGGGGGAGCCCCTCGGACCTGGGGCAGCAGCTGGAAGTGGGGGACAGGGATGACACCCCAAAAATCATCCCCCGACCCCCTCCTCATCCCTCCGCTGTCCCCCAAATCCCCGCCAGCCCCGCGGGACCCTTCCCCAGTGCCTGGGAGCGCTCGGAATCGCGGCCGCGGCAGGCCGGGATTACGGGGAATACTAATTAATTCATTAGGCGGCTCCGTGGCTCCCTCCCCGGCGCGCGGCCCGGGCGGCAGGAACAGATTGCGGCCGATAAATCTGCCTGTTGCGGGCCCCCCCTGACAGATGGCTCCAACAGGTCCCGGCACCCGCACAAAGGGGCCGGTGGGCGCCCCGGGGGAGGGGGGACACGGCCCGGGCTCCCCCGGGACCCCCGGGCATTGTCTGCGCCGGCCACGCGCCCCCACCCCCGTCCTATTGTGCGGGGGGACCGCAACTGCCGGGGGTGCGGCGGCCCCCGGAACGCTCGGCTGAGATTTCCCTTCCCTTCCCTTCCCTTCCCTTCTTTTTCTCTTTTCCCTTTCCCTTCTCTTATTTCCTTTCCTTTCCTTTCCTTTCCTTTCCTTTCCTTTCCTTTCCTTTCCTTTCTTTTCCTTTCCTTTCCTTTCCCCTTTCCCCCCCACCTCCAGGAACGGGCACAGCCCCCCAGCCCTGCCCGGGTGGGCACCGGGGGGGTCCCCACGATGGGCACCAGAGAAGTGCCACCCGTGCCACCCGTGCCCGGGGCTGGGGGTCCCCAAATCTCCAGCTGTGCCCACCCCAGGAGCCGCCCCCCTTCTCCCTGGAGCCCCCCCTCTGCCACTCCTGGGGACCCCCACAAGGCCGTGTCCCCCCCGGGCCGTGTCCCTCTGTCCCCCCCGGCCGTGTCGCCCCCGGGGTGGGGGGCAATTTCCAGGGTAAATATCGGGAGAAGCCCCCGCGGCCCGGCTGGAATTCCTGGGCCCGTGCGGAAGCGCAATTAGCGCGTATTAACGGGGTCTAATTTAATCCCGGCAGCTGCGCCCGGGCCGCCTCATTTGCATAACACTGGGGAATGCAATTAGGGAGAAATGAGGGGCTGGGGGGCCCCGGGCGTGGGGAGGGCGGGGGGCTGCGGCCAGCGCTCGCTGACCCGTGCTTGTCACTTTGAGCGATGGTGGCACCGGCGGGGGGGGCGCGGGGGCGGCGGGGACAAAGGGGCGCTGCCCCCGGGGTCCCCTCGGCTGAGTTTTGGGGTCTCCAACCCCCCCCGGGTGATCCACCCGGGGGCTCCGGGGGGAATTTCCCCACCGCGGTGGAAATTGTGGGAATGTTGGTGCTGGAGAGGGGACGCGTCAGGGGCTGGGGACACTCGGGGGGACCCCTGACCCCCCAAACCTGCGGGAGCGGGTGACAGAGTGGGGGGCACCTGAGAGGCGCGGGGTGAGCCTCTCGCGCTGCTCCTGCCTCAGTTTCCCCTCCCTCAGCTTCCCCTTCCCCATTTTCCTGCTCCAGTTTCCCAGAGCTGGGAAGGGGGGGGATGCACCCCCCAAAAAGGGGCAGGAAAAAAAGAACTTTTTGGAGCAGAACCCCCCAGGGGGCTTTTCCTGCCGGGGAACACCCCCAGGAGCACCCCCAAGGAGATTTTCCTGCCGGGAATCCCCCAGGAGCCGCCCCAGAGGGAATTTTTCCTGCTGGGATGTGGCTCGAGGGGGGGTCCTGGGTGGGCTGGGGTCCCTGGTGTCACCCCCCGAGGGGAGGTGGCAGCGCACACGGAATCACACAGGGAATGTCACATGGAATCACACATGGACCCGCACACGGGATCAGCCCGGGCGGGGCACGCGGAGCCGCGCTCGGAGCTCCGGGAGCGGCTCCCGCATCCCCGGGCCGGAGCTGACCCCTGCTGGCCGCAGCCTCAGCAGCCGAGCCCCCCGAGCGCCCCCCGCCCCTCGGGGGGTCCCCAGCGCTCCCCGCTGGGGGTTTGGATGGTCAGGATTTGGGGTTTTGCACTACCCGGGGGGTTTGGATGGTCAGGATTTGGGGTGCTGGCGGGATTTGGGGTCCCAGCACAACCCCGGGGTCACAGGACTCTGGCACAGGCGCACCCCTGGGTGCCACCCCAGGGTCCCCCCGCTGCTCTTTGGGGCCACGGGCACCCCTCGGAGCCCCGTGGGGTCACAGCGGGACCCCGGGGGATCCCCGCAGGGGGGTCCCCCATTCTCGGGACGCGGAGGAGGAGGAGGAGGAGGAGGAGGAGGCGGCGGCGGCCTTGGCACCGGCGGGGGCACTGCTGGCTGCTCGGCCGCGGCGGGCCCCAGATGTTGAGCTGCGGGCACGGCTTTGCCCGTTTGGCAGCGGCCTGGCCCAGCTGCCGCCCCTGTCCCGCGGCTCCGCAGCCGGGGCTGCCCGGCCCCCCCCGGAACGGCCCCGCTCGTCCCCCGGGGCCCGCGGCGGCACCTGGGCCAGCCTGGCCCCGGCCCAGGCGTGGAGCGGCGCCGGCACCCCCGCGGGGAGCGGGGCCCGCGCCAGCTCCGGGAAAATCCCCCGGGAGCGGCGGCCCCTCCGCGGACACCGGGAGCGGGGGTGAGGGGGGGCTTGGGGGGCGTTTCGGGGTCAGGAAAGAGATCCCGGGGGACCCCCGGCTGCCCGCGCAGCTCCGTGCAGGGAGCGGGGATTTCCCCAGCCTTGCCAGGCAAATCCATTAATTACTCGATGAAGGGAAATTAATTAGGATGGGTTCCTCCGAGTGCGGCTGAGGCTGCAGCTCCGGGACCCACATCCCGGCTGATCCGGGGGGGCTCCCGAGGGGACGGGGCTGGAGGGACACCCCGGGGTGCTGCTTGTCTCTGCTCCCCCCGGGGGACCCCCCGAGCGACCCCCAGAGCCACCCCCACCCCATCCATCCCCACCCCGGCCCTCAGAGCCGGGAAAAGCCTGCCCTGGCCTCGGGGGTGCGGAGTGGGGGCGGGTGCCCCCAGTACCCCCCCAGTGTCCCCCCAGTGTCCCCAGTGCCCCCCCACTGTCCCCAGTACCCCCCCAGCGTCCCCCCAGTGTCCCCCCCTCCCTTTACTGGGGACATCGTGGCCTTTTGGGGCCACCGGGGCGGGGACATCCCGGGAGCCTGCAGGAGGTCACGTGCTTGGATGTCACCACCTGGCGGCTGCTGACGTCACCACCTGGCAGCTGCTGACGTCACCACCCGGCGGCTGCTGACGTCACCCGGCTGTCACCACCCGGCCGATCCCAAGGCTCGGTGGGTTCCGCTCCCTTTCTCTGCTCCGTCCTTTATTTGGGGCCAATTCCCGGCGTTTGGGGCCAGGTCAGGCCCCAGGTGGCCGCAGGTGACATTTCCACACCGGGGTGTGCCCACAGGTGACATTTCCACACCGGGCGTGCCCACAGGTGACATTTCCACACTGGGCGTGCCCACAGGTGACATTTCCACACGGGGTGTGCCCACAGGTGACATTTCCACACCGGCTGTGGCCGCAGGTGACATTTCCACACCGAGTGTGCCCACAGGTGACATTTCCACACCGGGCGTGCCCACAGGTGACATTTCCACACTGGGCGTGCCCACAGGTGACATTTCCACACCGAGTGGCCCCACCCGGGTGGGTCCCAGAGCCGGAGCCTGATCCCGGCTCGGTGCCCCCTGGGTGACAATGACAGCGCCAGGAGCCCCTTGTGCCACCTCGCTGGGGACATCGGCAGCGCCGGGCCGGCCCTGCTCACCGACAGCCTTTTCCTGGGGAGAAAAACCAGAAAAAAAAAAACCAGAAAAACCGCAGCGAAGCAGCCGGAAAAGCAGATTTTGTGGGGCTGTGAATTCTCTCACCTGCCCAGAGCTCGCACCGAATTCATTTTCCGCCCCCTCCGCGTCCCTGGGCCGGCTCCGCATCCCCGAGCTGGCACCAGGCGCCTTTTCCTGGCAAAAAACGGCCCGAAAAGTGCCGGGTTTGGGGAAAAAGCTGCCCGGCAGCGGGGGGAGGAGGCGCGGGGAGATGTGAGCCAGCGAGGAGGAGGAGGGTGAGGATGAGGCAGCTCTTCACACCGGCACGAGGCATCTCCCCGCGCCGGGAGGGGCCGGGCTCGCTCCGAGCGGGGATTTATTGAGGGGAAAATCACAAATTTCGGGTGGGCTCCCATCCTTGGGGGGCTGAGCGAGTCGGGGGTGAGCGGGGAGCGGAACCAGAGCCACGAGATGTCCTTCACGGGCTCCGAACTGGGAACCAGCGGGCCCCGGTTCAGCCCCGAGCCCTGGGGGGTTTTTGGGGGGAAAAACCCCGAGATTTCACGGAACCCGGGCCGGGCTGATCCCGGGGGGTCGGGCTGGTCCCGGGGGGGCCGGGGTCCCTCGGGAGGGTCCCGGGGCTCCCAAAAACCACAGAGCTGCTCGCCCCCCCCACTCCCGATCTCCCGCTTCCCACGGAGCTGCCGCCTCATCGCCGTTGCCATGGAAACCGCAGCCCCCCGCCCCCCCCCACCCCGGGCAGGGCTCTGGCACAGCCGGGGGGGCCCGGAGCTGCCAATCCAACCTCGGCCCCCGCAGGACATCGTGAGGGGGCGTGGGACCCGCCACGGCCCCGGGGACACGGCCAGGGGGGTCCCCAGGGATTGTCCGGGACCCCCCCGCAGTGAGGGGGGACGGGAGAGGGACAAGGACAGGGGACAGGAGGTGCTGGGTGTGGCAGAGGGGACCGAGATGTCCCCGGCCACTCGGGGGTCCCCGTGTCCCACCCCCGTGGGGACCCCGAGCTGTCCCTGCCCGCCCTGGGAGAGCCTGGGGAGACAGCGACCCCCCCCAAATGAGGGCCGGGCCCAGCTCCTGACAGGGACAGGGAGTTTGGGGACAGGGAGGGGGGTCTGGGGGTTGGGGTCTGCACTCTGGGGTGTGCAGGAGCCTGGAGCACAGCTGGGCACAGCTGGAGGGGTCTCCCATCCCCGGGGGTCTCCGGGAGGGAGGAGGATTGAAGCCACGGCTGAAGACCCCAAAACGGGCGTGGGGATGGGGTGGGGGGCCCTCGGTTCGTTGTGCTGGACCCCAGCCCCATTTCCCCCCACCCCCGACAGAGCCGGCAGCACACGAGGGGCGGCGTTTGGGATCGGCTTTATTTGGGATGTGCGGGGACAAGGGGGGGGGTCTCTGGGTCCGGGAAAGCCGCGGGACGAGCCGGGAGCTCGGCGGGATCCGTGCCCTGCTCGCTGCTCACTGCTCACCTGCAAGAGAGAAAACAGCGGAGCTGAGCCCCGGCCCAGCCCCCTCCTCCCCCTCATCCCCCCTTGGGACCCCCACCCAGGCGCCCCCCACCCCCCCAGGCGCGGGGAGGGGCCGGGGGCCGCTGTGGGGCGCTGACCTCGGGGCCGCAGCCCGAGCCCCCGTGCGCACCCGAACAGGTGATTGCTCAGGTGGGTCACCAGCCAGTTAATCGCGTCCATGAGATGAGACAGCACCCCCTCGTTCTTCTCGCTTTCCTGCGCCTCTGCGGGGGCAAAACCGGGGGGCTCCAGCACCCCGAGGGGCTCCTCGCCCCCTCCTCGGGGTCCCCCCCCCCACCCAAAGCGGTGGCGCTGAAGCCCGGCACGTCCTGACCCCCCCTGTGACCCCCCGGCCGTGCCTCGGGGGGGTCTGACCCGCCCGCTCCCTCCCCCTCGGAGCCGGGACAGGGATTTGGGGTCGTTCCCAACCCTCGGGAACGAACTGACCCGGCAGCACCGACCCCGCCTTGGAACAGAGGCAGAACCCAAAAATCTGCCCTTCCCTGGGGGGTTCGGGGGTTTTGGGGGGCTCTCAAAGCAAATCTGCCCTTCCCTGGGGGGTTTGGGGGGATTTAGGGGGTCCCAAAGCAGATCTGCCCTCCCCTGGGAGGTCCGGGGGGATTTAGGGGGTCCTAAAGCAGATCTGCCCTTCCCTGGGGGGTTCGGGGGGATTTAGGGGGTCCCAAAGCAGATCTGCCCTTCCCTGGGGGGTTCGGGGGCTGTTTGGGGGGATTTAGGGGGTCCCAAAGCAGATCTGCCCTCCCCTGGGGCTTTTAGGGGTTTGCAAACCTTTCAGTTTGTCTGCCAGTTCCACCAGGACACTCGGGTCCAGGCTGAGCTCCTCTGCCTCCTCGGGGCCCTCTTCAGGATCCTCGGACCCCTCTGGGCTGGCTTCAGGATCCTCAGGCTCTTCATGGTGTGCTTCAGGCTCCTCAGACTCCTCTGAGCTCTCCTCGGGATCTCCTGATTCCTCAGGGCTCTCCTCAGATTCCTCAGACTCCTCGGGGCTCTCCTCAGATTCCTCGGATTCCTCGGGGCTCTCCTCGGGTTCCTCAGTCTCCTCTGGGCTGGCTTCAGGTTCCTCAGACTCCTCGGGGCTCTCCTCAGATTCCTCGGACTCCTCTGGGCTGGCTTCGGGATCCTCGGACTCCTCTGGGCTGGCTTCAGGTTCTTCAGACTCCTCTGGACTCTCCTCAGATTCCTCGGATTCCTCGGGGCTCTCCTCGGGTTCCTCAGTCTCCTCTGGGCTGGCTTCAGGTTCCTCAGACTCCTCTGGACTCTCCTCAGATTCCTCGGACTCTTCAGGGCTCTCTTCAGATTCCTCAGACTCCTCAGGGCTTGCTTCAGGTTCCTCGGATTCCTCAGGGCTGGCTTCGGGCTCCTCGGACTCCTCAGAGCTCTCCTCGGGATCTTCTGACTCCTCGGGGCTCTCCTCAGATTCCTCTGATTCCTCAGGGCTGGCTTCAGGTTCCTCTGATTCCTCAGAGCTCTCTTCGGGATCCTCGGGCTCTTCAGGGCTCGCTTCAGGTTCCTCAGACTCCTCGGGGCTCTCCTCAGATTCCTCAGATTCCTCGGGGCTCGCTTCGGGTTCTTCAGACTCCTCAGGACTCTCTTCAGGATCCTCGGGCTCTTCAGGGCTCGCTTCAGGTTCCTCAGACTCCTCGGGGCTCTCCTCAGATTCCTCGGATTCCTCGGGGCTCGCTTCGGGTTCCTCAGACTCCTCAGGACTCTCTTCAGGATCCTCAGACTCTTCGGGGCTTGCTTCGGGTTCCTCAGTCTCCTCAGGGCTCTCCTCAGACTCCTCAGACTCCTCAGAACTCTCCTCAGACTCTTCAGGGCTCTCCTCAGACTCCTCAGGACTCTCTTCAGGTTCCTCAGACTCCTCTGGGCTCTCCTCAGACTCCTCAGGGCTCTCTTCAGGTTCCTCAGACTCTTCAGGGCTCTCCTCAGATTCCTCAGACTCCTCTGGGCTCTCCTCAGACTCCTCAGACTCTTCAGGGCTCTCTTCAGACTCCTCAGACTCCTCTGGGCTCTCCTCAGACTCTTCGGGGCTCACCTCAGGATCCTCGACCTCGTGGGGTTCCTCGTTGGGCTCCAGCAGCTCATGGGGCTCCTCGCTGGGGTCCAGCAGCCCCAGCAGCTCCAGGGGTTCCTCATTGGAGTCCAGCAGCTCATGGGGTTCCTCATTGGGGTCCAGCAGCTCCAGGGGTTCCTCGTTGGGCTCCAGCAGCTCCAGGGGCTCCTCCTTGGGCTCCAGCAGCTCCGCGGGGTCCAGCAGGTTGCCGAGCTCCGCCAGGAGCCCCTCTGCACTCGGCTCCTCCACGGGGCCTGCGGGGGAAGAGGAGAGCTGGCATCGCCCGCCTGGGCAGGGGTCGGGAGCCCCAGGACCCCCACCCCAGTCTGGGGACACCGCGGGCACCCTGACCTCCCTCCTGCACCCACCGGGACACCCCTGGTGCCACCCCGGTGCCACCCTGATGCCACCCCGATGCCATCCTCAGTTCCACCCCAATGGCACCCCGATGCCATCCACAGTGCCACCCGCAGTGCCACCCCGATGCCACCCGCAGTGCCACCCCCGTGCCAGCCCGGTGCCAGCCCGGTGCCAGCCGTGTCCCCAGCTCACGGGCAGTGGCCAGGCTGGCGAGCCCGGCCAGCAGCAGCACGGCACAGAGCTTCATCCTGGCGGCGGGCACGGGCACAGAGGGCACAGAGGGCACAGAGAGCTGGGCTGAGCGCGCTGCCTGAGCCGGGAGCCGCCTCTGCCCCTTATGAAGGGGCTGGGGCAGGGCTGGGCACCCGGGGATTTTCCAGGTGTGGGCAGGTGCCCGTGCCAGGGTGGGATTAGCCCGGATTAGCCCCCAGCCCCCCCGGGCCAGCCCAGCCCCAGCCGCGGGCAGTTCCTGACCCCCCCAGAGCTCCGTGGGTGCAACTTCAGAGTGTCCCAGGGCACCCCAGAGCAAACCAGGGCACCCCAGGGTGTCCCAGGGCACCCCAGAGCGTCCCAGGGCACCCCAGAGTGTCCCAGGGCACCCCTGGACCCCTCCCAGGCCCCCCCACGCTCCAGCACTGGTTTCCCAGCACCTGATGGGAAAAGGACGGGAGGGGACATTTGGGGACATGGAGGGACACGGGGATGGGGGGACATGGAGGACACACAGCTGGGACAGGGAGTGACCATGGGCTGGACATGGCCAGGACACAGAGTGACACGGGCTGGACACGGGCTGGGCACAGAGTGACATGGACAGGACAGGGAGTGACACGGGCTGGACACAGTGACACGGAATGGACACGGGCTGGGCACAGAGTGACAGGACAGGACAGGGAGTGGACACGGGCTGGACACAGTGACATGGGGTGGGCGGAGTTCCGGGGAGTGATTGATTGATTGATTGATTGATTGACAGCAGCTCCGAGGGAGGGAGGATTCCGGGATGTGTCCCAGGAGAGGCTCTGGGTCCTGCAGGGGTGGTGTGGGGTGGGAATGGGGTGAGGGATGGGACGGGGGATGAGGGGTGGGGATGAGATTGGGGATGGATTGGGGATGGGATTGGGGATGGATGGGGATGAGATTGGGGATGGGATTGGGGATGGATGGGGCTGGACGTGGGTAGGAACAGGAATGGAGAAGGGATGGCTGTGGGGATGGGGCAGGACATGGTGTCCGTGGGGATGGAATTTGGGATGGAATTGGGGCTGGATGTGGATGGGGATGGAATTTGGGATGGGATGGAATTGGGGCTGGATGTGGGTGGGGATGGCATTTGGGATGGAATTGGGGCTGGATGTGGCGCCAGCAGGGACGGAGAGCACCCTGCACCAAATGTAGGACACGGGGCCCTGCTGCAGCCCCCCCACTCCCTCCCTGCCCCCCCAGCAGCTCCGGCTCCCGTGGGAAGCGGCTCCCACGGCTTGGCCACATCCTTCCTCTTGGCTGCCGAGCCGAGGGATGAATCCTGGGTGTTTTCCATCATCCCAGCGCCCGAGGGAGGATCTGTGCCACCTTCCTGCCTGTTCCTGGTGGCTCAGAGAGCCCCGTTCATTCCCGGTGGGAAGGGGAGGGTGAGGAGAGCCCAGGCGTGCCCCGGGCGGGGATTTGGGGCAGGCAGATCCGGGAGGCACAGCCAGAGCCCCCAGCAGGGAGCTGGAATCCTGGATCGGGGAGTTCATCCCCAAACGCCCTCGCAGAAACACCTCATGGCAAGAGGAACCTCTTTGTGCTGCTCCAGCAGCCAGAAGTTCCCAGTCCCAGGGGATTAATTAATCCTAAATGGCCCCAAAATCCCCTAAAACCCTCCCGGGAAGCACCGTGGGCTCCAAGGTGTCCATGAAAGGTGCTGGGGCTGCTGATGTCTCCGTGGAGAGCCGGAGGGAGATGTCCCAGCGTGTCCCCAACCCCATCCCTGTCCCAGCCTGGCTCTGGGATGGAACAGTCTCCCACTGGGATTTGGGATTCTGCCCCTGTGGGATGGAATCCTCCCCCCAGGGTTTGGGATTCAGCTCCGGTGGGATGGAACCCTTCCCTGGACCCTCCCCCCGGGGTTTGGGATGGGACCCTCCCCCCGGGGTTTGGGATGCGGCCCCGGTGCCGGAGGGGCCGCGGGGCTAATCCCGGATGATCCCGGCCTGGCCGCCCGCCATGGGGAAGCCCCGGGGCTGTTGATGCTCCGGGATTTCCCTTCCCGGTGCCACCGTGGCACACCGAGGGTCCCGGGGGCGGCGACAAAGGGACAGCCCGGCGACAAAGGGACCGCCGTGGCTCCTTGCCCGGGTCCCGGGGCTCGCACCCGGGTGGCGCGGGGGCTGTCCCTGTCCCCTGGGTGGGGGCTGGGCAGGGATGATCCCCCCCCCCCCCCCCCCCCCCGCCAGCACGGACACAGCCACCGCCATCCCTTGGGGGACTTTATTGTGTCCCCAACCCCTCCAGTGTGACCGACCAAAGTGCAAGTGACGTCCCCAGGAGTTGGGGACACGTCCCCAAGGGCTGGGGACACGGGGGGACACGGGGGGGACACGGGGGGAGACGGGGCAGGTGATCTCAGGTCACCCTGGGGACACGGGGCCACAGCAGCACGGACACACCGGGTGGCACGGGGTGGCACGGGGACACGGAGTGGGTCGGAGACACGGTGGCACCGAGCAGCCCGTGCCCCCCAGGAGGGTGGGGAAGACCCCAGCTCACTCCTGCGGGTGGTGATGAAGGGATGGGGGGAGCGGGGCCATCATCATCCTCATCCTCTTCATCATCATCATCATCCTCATCCTCCTCCTGGCTCGGCACCTGCGGGGGCGGCTGCGGGGCTGAGCGTGTCCCCGCTGCCGTGACAGAGCTGTGGCACCGCGTCCCTCGTGTCCCCACGCGTGACCCGGCCCGGCCTGTGCCCGGGGGGGGAGGGGAGGGACGCGGCTCCGCCCGAGCCTCTGAATCATTTAAACCTTAAAAGCCTGGGAGGCTCCGGGGACATTTCCCGCTCCAGCTCCTTCCCCGCGCCCGCCGGGGGGGCCTTCCTCCCTCCTCCTCCTCCTCCTCCAGCTCCAAGGACTCCGCCGCTCCTCGGGGCTCGGGGACCCTCGCGGGGGGCTGCACCCCGTGGGACCCCCCCGCAGCCCCCGCGGTGTCCCCGGGGTGACACCAAGGGCCGAGGCCGGGGTCCCCCGGGGGTCGCAGCCCCGCGGGGCTCTCGGGGGTGGCCGCCACCCTGCTGGGGTGACATCGCCCCACGGGGTCCCCTGTGTCCCCTCGCGCTGCTCTGTCCGAGGTGTCCCCAACCTTCCCAAGGTGTCCCCAAACTTCCCTCTTCCCTAAGGGTCCCCAAACTTCCCTAAGGGTCCCCGACCTTCCCAAGGGAAGCGGGTGACGGCGAAGCCACCCCGGGTTTGGGGGTGACAAGGAGGGGTTTTCCCTGGCAGTGGATTTCCAAGCTGGGATGGCACCTCTGAGGCCGGGGGACAGCACGGGGTGACAGGGACATGGGGACAGCACAGAGTGATGGGGACATCCCCAGCGTGGGGACAGCGCTCACCTCACGGCCACTGAGGTGTCACCCCTGGCCCCTCATCCCTCCCGACGGGTCCCCAAGGAGCTGGAGTTCCCAGGAACTGGAATCTCCAGGACCTGGAATCCCCAGGAGCTGGAATTCCCAGGAATTGGAATTTCCAATATCTGGAATCCACATGATCTGGAATTCCCAGGAATTGGAATCTTCAGGATCTGGAATCTCCAGAAATTGGAACCTCCAGGAGCTGGAATCCACATGATCTGGAATTCCCAGGAATTGGAATTTCCAATATCTGGAATCCACACGATCTGGAATTCCCAGGAATTGGAATCCACACGATCTGGAATTCCCAGGAATTGGAATCCCCAGGATCTGGAATTCCCAGGAATTGGAATCCACACGATCTGGAATTCCCAGGAATTGGAATCCCCAGGATCCTGACACCCCAGGGGAAGATGGAAATATTCCTGTGGAGAACAGGAACACCCCCGGGAGGACGGGAATATTCCTGAGAAGGACTGGAAGAGCTCCGGAAGGACGGGAAGAGCCCTGGGAATGACAAGGATGCTCCTGGGAAGGACGGGAAGAGCCCTGGAAGGACGGACAGATCCCCGGGAAGGACGGACACCACCCTGGACAGATCCCTCAGCCCCGCCCCGGGGTGGGAGCGGGAGAAGGGCCCCGTCCTGTCCCCCCTGTCACATCCCGCACACGGCTGTCCCCAAGGGGGTCCCCAGGATGTCCCCAGGGGGGTCCCCAGGATGTCCCCTGGATGTCACCCAAGCACGGCCAGGGCACCCGCAGCGCCACCAGGGCCTGGCCAGTGAACTCGCTGCTGCCGGGGGGGCTCCCAGTTCAGCACAACCCCCCCCAGTATCCCCTCATCCCATTCCCAACCCCCCCATTCCCTCGGGAAGTGCGGGGTGGGGGGTCGGGGGGGTCTCTCCCACCAAAAATTCCCGACGAGCCCCGGGATGGGGCTGGGGGTCCATCTGCCTCTCCTCCCCCCCCCCAGCGCTGGGAACCCCCCCTCCCCAAAACCACCAGGGCCTTTATGGCGACCCCCGCCCCCTCGGGATGCCCCCCCGGGACCCCCGGGGCTGGCGGGGGGGCACGGCGGGGCTGGGGCGGCCCCCCCCGCCTGACCTACTTAGGGATTCCTGCCGGCAGCTCCGGCACCGCCCGGGCTCGGGCTCCATGAATAAGTGATGGGACACGCGCTCAGGGCTGCGGGGGGGCCGGCCCCGAGCCCCCCCGGCCTGGAACCACGGCCCCGAACCCCCCCGGCCTGGAACCACGGCCCCGAACCCCGGCCCCACAACCCCCCCTGTCCCACACCCCGAACCCCCCCACACCCCTGGGGGTGTCACTTGGGGGGCACACGGGGCTGTGGGGACACAGCACACCCAGGACAGAGGATCGGGGACACCCCCAGCCCCCCCAGTCCTAACTCGGCCGTTTTAGGGTTTTTGGGGGTGTCCCTGCGGGTCCGGGCTCAGCGGGACAGTCCCCGAGCGCTGGCCTTGTCCCCTTGTCCTGGAGAGGGGGGGCGATGGTGGGACTGCCCCCCCTGACTGCGGGGCGGGTGCTGTCCCTGTCCCTGTCCCTGTCCCTGTCCCTGTCCCTGTCCCTGTCCCTGTCCTTGTCCCCTTGTCCCTGTGTCTGTCCGTGTGTCCCAGTCTCTGTCCCACTCTCCTGACTCTGTCCCTGTGTCCCTGTGTCTGTCCCTGTGTCTGTCAGTGTCCCCAGCACTGTCCCCGTGTCCCGTTGTCTGCCCCTGTGTCTGTCCCCGTGTCCCGTTGTCCGTCCCCGCGTCCCACGCGCGGGGCCCGGGGCGAGGCGTGGCCTCCGCGGGGCGTGGCCGGGGCGTGGCCGGGGCGTTCCCGGGGCCACCGCGCCGAGCGGCCGCCGCTGTCCCCGGAGCCCCGCGGGACCGTGGGGCGGGGGGTGGCAGTGCCAGGGCCATGTGCCCGCTCCGCGCGATGCCACCGCGGCCAGCCCGGGACCCCCCGGCCCCTCCGGCCCTCGCCCGGCCCTGCTCCCGTCAGGGCCGCTCCCAGAACGGCCCCGGGCACGGGGTGACCCCGCGGGGACACGGCCGGGGACCCCCGGGCACCGCCAGCCCCCCGGGGGCTGCGGGGCACTCGGGGGTCTGGGGGAGACCCCTGGGCCCCTCATCGCCCGCGGGGGCTTGAGGGGGTGAGGAGAAGAGGGGGGTCCCTGCCGTGCCCTCCCAGCCGGGGGTGCCGGGGGTGGGGGGCCAGGACCCCCCCGGTGCCAGCGGAGCGGGGGCGAGGGTGGCACTGTCACTGAATGTGCCCTTCTGGGGCCACCACCCCGCGCGGTGGCAGCAGCGGGGGGTCCCCAGGAGGGAGGGGGAGAGTTGGGGGTCCCCAGGAGGGAGGAGAAGGGGGGCACGAGCCCCCCAGCACCCAGCCCCGGGCACCCTCAGCCCCGTCCTCATCAGAGCCGGGCTCGGGCACTGCCCAGCCCCGGGCACCCCCTGCCCTGCCGTGCCTCAGTTTCCCCTCCCCGGGGGTCTCACCCAGCGCCTCTCGGGGCGCTGGGGTGGGGGTGACGCGGCCCCGTGCGGTGGCAGCAGGTGGCACTGCCCTTGTCCCCTCCCTGCTCCCCTTCCTCGCGGTGACGGGGCTCGGCCGTGCCACCCCTCTGCGGGTGGCACCGCGGTGTCCCTGCGTCCTGCGGGGTCACCCCCGATCCGTCCAGCCCCACCCTCCCGTGTGCCCCCCGCAGGTCGGGCAGCCCCCTGACCCCCATCTCAGCCGAGCCCCCCCCGGTGCCCCCCCGGTGCCCCCCGGTGCCAGGCCCGGCCCAGGCCTTTGTCCTGCGCCTCTGCCCGTGTCCCCAGCTCCCCCCGAGGCCGCGGGGACAATCCCGGGGGGTTTTGCTGAGCCGAGCTGAGCCGGGCCAGGCCAGGGCCCTCCCGCTGCTGCCGCTGCCCGGTGCCCGGTGCCGGTGCCGGTGCCGGTGCCCGGTGCCAGTGCCAGTGCCCGGTGCCGCTGCCGGTGCCCGGTGCCCGGTGCCCGGTGCCAGTGCCCGGTGCCCGGTGCCCGCTGCCGGTGCCCGCTGCCGGTACCGGCCCCGTCCCCGCTGCCCCCGGATCGCTCCGCGCTCCTTGATCGATGCTGGAGATTGATCTAAAAATAGCTCCGGGAGGGAGCGGGGATGGAGGGATGGGGGAGGGATGGGGCATGGAGGAGGGAGGAGGGAGGGGAGGAGGGGGAGGTGCGGAGGGGCGGGGGGGGCTCCCGGCCGCTCGCCCGCCTCATTAGCATCTCATCAGCATCTCATTAGGCAGCCCGCCTCATTAGGGAATCCTCGCTGGGAAATGCGGCTGGCGGAGCGCTCAGTCACTGGGTCAGCGGGGAAAGGGGGCGCGGGGTCAGCGCTGTGCCCACCGCTGTGCCCGGTGCCACCGCTGTGCCCAGTGCCACTGCCGTGCCCACCGCCGTGCCCAGTGCCACCGCCGTGCCCAGTGCCACCTCTGTGCCCAGTGCCACCGCCGTGCCCAGTGCCACCGCTGTGCCCAGCGCTGTTCCCAGTGCCACCGCCGTGCCCACCGCTGTCCCCAGTGCCACCGCTGTGCCCAGTGCCACCGCCGTGCCCAGTGCCACCGCCGTGCCCAGTGCCACCTCTGTCCCCACCGCGGCCACCCCGCGGCCACCGACCCCCCCAGAAGGCAGCGGCGGGGCCGGAGCGGCTCCGGGTGACCTTGGGCAAGGACAGCGGCCGCAGAGGAAGGGCAGGGCCCCGCCGCTGTCCCCGTGTCGCTGTCCCCGTGTCGCTGTCCCCAAGCCCTTCCCGCGGCCGGGTATAATTAGCTCCGGGATGGAAAAGCCACCTGTGTCCGGCCACCGCTGTCCCCGCGGGGCCACGACCGGGGCCACCACCGGGGCCGCCACCGGGGCCACCACCGGGGCCACCACCGCCCCGGGCACGGCGACACGGCGGGCTCGGGGCCAGCGGAGACAGCGGTGTCCCAAGCCCTGTCCCGGGGGGTCAGGGCCGAGGGTCCCAGTTCCATATCTGGGGGTTCCCGCTCCCTGTCTGGGGGTCCCAGTTCCATATCTGGGGGTCCCAGTTCTGTGTCCGGGGGTCCCAGTTCTGTGTCTGGGGGTCCCAGTTCTGTGTCCGGGGGTCCCAGCTCCCTGTCTGGGGGTCCCAGTTCTGTGTCCGGGGGTCCCAGCTCCCTGTCTGGGGGTCCCAGTTCTGTGTCCGGGGGTCCCAGCTCCCTGTCTGGGGGTCCCAGTTCTGTGTCCGGGGGTCCCAGTTCTGTGTTGGGGGTCCCAGTTCTGTGTCCGGGGGTCCCAGCTCCCTGTCTGGGGGTCCCAGTTGTCTCTTCTGTCCCCCCCAGATCCGGAGGCGCCGCCCGACCCCGGCCAACCTGGTCCTGAGCAGTGACCAATCGTCCCCAGGTGGGTCCCAGCGGTGTCCCCGCGTCACCCCCGGCCCCAGCCCACCCAGGGACCCCCCAGAGTGCTCAGGGACCCCCCCCCAAGAAGCTCAGGGGCCCCAAATATGTTCAGGACACCCCCCAACGTGGTCAGAGACCCCCCCATTACCCAGAGGGTCCCCCCCACATGCTCAAGAAGCCCCTAAGGACACTCAGGGACCCCCTAAATGACTCAGGGACCCCCAAAACTGCTCAGCCACCCCCACGTCACTCCCAGC
>NW_024367742.1:30582-40490 GCF_014805655.1 Passer montanus
GAACCCGGGGGGGCTCGGGGGGACGCTGGGGGGCCCTGGGGTCACCCCCTGTGCTGTGACACTGCAGGGACACCCGGGGATGGGACACCCCAGGCTGGGACACCCCGGGCCGGGACCCCCCAAGCCGGGACCCCCCAAGCCGGGACCCCCCGGGCCGGGACCCCCGGGACCGTGCGGCGCAGCCGGGCTGAGGACGGGACCCATATAGAGCCTGGGGACAGCGCGGGCAGCGGCCACTAGGTACGGCCTGGGGACACCGGGGACACTGGGGACACTGGGGACACTGGGGGCACTGTGATACTGGACTGGGGCAGTGGAGGGGCACTGGGACATGATACTGGGGCACTAGGGTGGCACTGGGACATCACTGGGATGGCACTGGGACATTGGGATGGCACTGAAGTGTCACTGGGATGGCACTGGGGTGTCACTGGGTTGGCACTGGGGCATTGGGATGGCACTGAGGTGTCACTGGGGTGTCACTGGCTGTAACTGGGTGTCACTGGGACATTGGGGTGTCACTGGGTGTCACTGGGATGGCACCGGGGTGTCACTGGGTGTCTCTGGGGTGTCACTGGGTGTCACTGAGGTGTCACTGGGACATTAGGGTGTCACTGGGTGTCACTGAGGTGTCACTGGGACACTCCCCGCCACTCCCCAGGGACAGGGACAGTGCCAGGGCCAGGGTGGCCCTGCTGGCACGGGGCAGGGCCAGGGCTGTCCCCTCCCCTGTCCCCAGCGCTGTCCCTGTCCCTTGTCCCCAGGAGTGGCCGCGGCAGCCGGACGCCAGCGCAGATTTTTTTATTCCATTTTCTAAGATTTTGGGGCCGCCCAGAATCCTTTTGGGATTTTTTTATTTGATTTTATTCCCACGGGCAGGTCCCCACCGAGGGGGGAGGTCTGGGGACAACGCCAGGGCTGTCCCCTCCCCCTGGGGACCTCAGGGCAGGTGACACTGGGGACGCTGAGCAGACCCCCCCTCACTGCCACCCCCGGGTGCCCAGGGCAGGTGACACGTGCCACCCCCCCCCCCCCACCTCACTGCCACCCTTGGGGGGCACCGGGGACACTGAGTGACACCTGCGTGCCCCCACCCCCACTGCCAGCCCCGGGGGTCCCCAGGGCGGGGGGCACTGGGGACACGGAGCAGCCCCCCCCTCACTGCCACCCTGGGGTGTCCCCTGGGCCCCCCCACCTGTGCACACCTGGGGGGACACGGGGAGGGGACACGGGGGGGGACAGGGACACTCGCGTGCACACGGACACGGGGAGGGGGGGACAGGGACACGGGGGGNNNGGGGAGGGGCTGGGGGGGGGGTGGGTCCGGGCGTTCCCGAACATTCCTGAGCATTCCCGGGACGTTCCCGAACATTCCCGGGGGTCGGGGCAGCCCCGGGGAGCCGGAGGGAATCCGGGATGGCAGGGGGTGCTCGAGGGGCGCGGGTCCGGGATTCTGGAACATTCCTGGGACTGGATCCGGGGTCCTGGAACATTCCTGGGACTGGATCCGGGATCCTGGAACATTCCCAGGGCCAGATCTGGGATCCTGGAATATTCCCAACTCTGGATCCGGGATCCTGGAACATTCCCAGGGCCGGATCCGGGATTCTGGAACATTCCTGGGACCAGATCCGGGATCCTGGAATATTCCTGGGACCAGATCTGGGATCCTGGAACATTCCTGGGACCAGATCCGGGATCCTGGAACATTCCTGGGGCCGGATCTGGGATTCTGGAACATTCCCAACTCTGGATCCGAGATTCTGGAACATTCCCGGGACTGGATCCGGGATCCTGGAACATTCCTGGGGCCGGATCTGGGATTCTGGAACATTCCTGAGGCTCAGTTTGGGATCCTGGAGATTCCCAAGGCTTGGTGGATCCGGGATCCTGGAAGATCCCAAGCCTCGATCCCAGATTCTGGAACATTCCCAAGGTTGGATCCATGGATTCCCCAAACATCCCGCGATTCCCGAGGCTCACTGGAGCTGGGGGAGGCTGGACCAGGATGTGGGAGCATTCCCGAACATTCCCGAGCATTCCCGAACATTCCCGGTATTCCCGGGATGTCGCAGGGAGTGGGGACATCCCAGGGACGGGCGGGAGTCGGGGGACACTGGAGCAGGATCTGTCCCTGTCCTCTCCTTGTCCCCAGTGCCACCCGCGCTGCGCCAGCGGGACCCCGTGGGGACCTCCTGTCCTTGTCCCTGTCCTTGTCCCTGTCCTTGTCCCTGTCCTTGTCCCCATCCCCATCCCCGTCCCTGTCCCTGTCCCTGTCCTTGTCCCTGTCCTTGTCCCTGTCCTTGTCCCCATCCCCATCCCCATCCCTGTCCCTGTCCCCTCTCGTGTCCCTGTCCCCGGGTGGGATGGGGACAGGGCACAGTGCCACCCTCACAGTGTCACCAGCCAGACCACGCGGGCATCAAGGGGAGCGTGGTGGCCCTGGCGGTGACACCGTGTCCCCCTGGCTGTCCCCACCGTGTCCCCCCGGCTGTCCCCACCGTGTCCCCCCGGCTGTCCCCACCGTGTCCCCCCCGGCTGTCCCCACCGTGTCCCCCTGGCTGTCCCCAGCGTGTCCCCCCGGCTGTCCCCACCGTGTCCCCCTGGCTGTCCCCAGCGTGTCCCCCCGGCTGTCCCCACCGTGTCCTCCTGGCTGTCCCCAGCGTGTCCCCCCGGCTGTCCCCAGCCCCTCCCACGCGGGAAAAGCGTTTTTAAAAATCCCAAAGGACCGAGCCCGGCGGGGGGCCGGGGGTGGCAGTGAGGGACCGGTGACACCGGGACAGAGGGGACAGCCTGGGGGGCTCTTGGCACAGCGGTGACCCCAGTCCTGGCACAGCGGTGACCCCGGTCCTGGCACGGCGGTGACACCGATCCTGGCACGGGGGTGACACCAGTCCTGGCACAGAGGTGACCCCTGTCCTGGCACGGCAGTGACCCCGGTCCTGGCACCGATCCCAGCCCGGCCCCGGGGCTGCTGCCCTGCGGATGGTGCTGAACTCGATGGCATCGAAGACAAGACACTCGGACAAGGACCTGCCGGGAGGGGACAGTCACCGCCGTGTCCCCGCCCCTCTCCCGGTGTCCCCGCCCCTCTCCCGGTGTCCCCACCCCTGTCCCGGTGTCCCCGGCAGTGACCCCGGTCCTGGCACCGATCCCAGCCCGGCCCCGGGGCTGCTGCCCTGCGGATGGTGCTGAACTCGATGGCATCGAAGACAAGACACTCGGACAAGGACCTGCCGGGAGGGGACAGTCACCGCCGTGTCCCCGCCCCTCTCCCGGTGTCCCCGCCCCTCTCCCGGTGTCCCCACCCCTGTCCCGGTGTCCCCGCCCCTCTCCCGGTGTCCCCACCCCTGTCGCGGTGTCCCCACCCTCTCCCGGTGTCCCCGCCCCCTGTCCCGGTGTCCCCGCCCTGTCCCGGTGTCCCCACCTGGCTCCTCCCGCCGCTATTCCACGTCCCCGTTCTCGCTGTGGGTCCCGGTGGCCGCGGGCTCCTCGCACGGGGACAGCTCATCGATGGACGCCTGGTTGGTGATGCCTGGGGGCACGGGCAGGGTCACCGGGGCATGGCCCGGGGTCACTGGGACACCCCAGAACTTCTGTCCCCCCCGGGGCCACCCCCCTGCACAGCCCAGGGCCACCCGCGCCGCGTTTGTGTCACCTCACACTGGGACAGAGCTGGCCCTGAGCAGTTCACGGTGGTCCCCAAGCCCTCCCTGGTGGCCACAGTGGTGGCCATTGGTGGCCATTGGTGGCCGTGGTGGCCATTGGTGGCCATTGGTGGTCATAGTGGCTGTGGTGGCTGTACTGGCCATGATGGCCATTGGTGGTCATTGGCAGCCATGGTGGCCATTGGTGGCCATAGTTGCCATAGTGGCTGTGGTGGCCATGGTGGCTGTGGTGGCTGTACTGCCTGTGGGGGCTGTACTGGCCATAGTTGCCATAGTGGCCATGGTGGCCATGGTGGCTGTACTGCCTGTGGTGGCTGTACTGGCCATAGTTGCCATAGTGGCCATGGTGGCCATGGTGGCTGTACTGCCTGTGGTGGCTGTACTGGCCATGGTGGCCATGGTGGCCATGGTGGCCGTCCCCTACCGCTGGCCGCCCTCTCCTTCCACTTCTGCTTGTTCTCCTGGATGTGCTTGGTCCAGGTGGAGCGGAACCCGGCCAGGTCGGCTTTGACGTCCCCCAGCTCCAGGTGCTCATCCAGGGACGGCTGCCGCCACTGCGAGCTGGGGGACAACGGCGACAGCTGGCAGCGGGCCAGGGCCACCGCTGCCACCACAGGGCACAAACCTTGGGGACAGGGACACCCACCTGGGCTGCTGGGTGGCCGCGGGGTTGCCCTTGGCCTTGGAGCCGTCCTCGGCCAGCGGCGTCACCAACTTCTCGGCCACGTCGGTGAGCACCGAGAACGTCGGCTCCACGATGAAGTCGATGAACCCTGGGGACAGGAGGGGACGCGGTGTTGCTGGGGACACACCGAGGGGACGGCGTGGGGACAGGCCAGGGACAGAACCCACCCCGCACTCACCGATTTGTGACTGGGCCACCAGCGTGGAGGTGCGGTCGCAGAGGGGCGAGAAGGGCAGCCCCAGCTCGGCCTCCTTGTCCCCCTGGCAAGGCAAGGGACATCCGTGGCGTCCCCACGGGGTGTCCCCCACTCCCCCCGCCCGGCCCCGGCCCTACCTGCCGGAAGAACTCCTCCATGAGGGCCTTGGTCCAGCGGCTGTGCACCGCCCACTGCTTGGTGGGGTGGCTGATGTCGGCCGCGTGCAGCAGCAGCGACAGCACCTTGGACTTGTCCAGCCTGGGGACAACAGCCCGGCGCTCAGATTGTCCCCAGAGCCACCGCGCCAGCCCTGGGGACACACCTGGGGGCCGGGGACCACCCCCACCCACCTCTCCAGCTGCTGCAGCGCCGTCTTCATGGACTTGACCTGCTGGAAGTGGCAGGACATGTCGGTGGCCAGGACCATCTCGATGACCAGCGCCCGCAGCTCCCTGCGGGGAGGGAGGGGACACGGTCAGGGGACAGCGCGGGGACAGCGCGGGGACGGCGAGGGGACAGCGCGGGGACAGCGAGGGGAGCTTACGCGAACTCGTCCTTGGTGAGGTTGACGAAGATGTTGAGCTCCTCGTCCTGCATCAGGCGGAACACGGCGCTGATGTGGTGGTTCTCCAGCACCGAGCGGTCGTTGTACAGGATGGCGGTGTCCGACCTGGGACACGGGGACATGGGGACACGGGGCACGGGGACGGGACCCCCGCAGCGAGGGGTGGCCCCGGGGTGGCAGCACCGCTGTGTCCCGGCTGTGCTGGTGGCCCTGAGCGTTCCTCAGGTGTCCCCAAGGTGCCCCACGGTGTCCCCAGGACGGGTCCGCAGCCCTGCCTGGGACACGCCGTGCCACCCACACTGCCATGCCACCCGGGCCATGCCGTGTCCCTGTGCCATGCCGTGCCACCTGGGCCCTGCTGTGTCCCTGTGCCATGCCGTGTCCCTGTGCCATGGTGTGCCACCCGGGCCATGCCGTGTCCCTGTGCCATGCCATGCCCCTGTGCCACGCCGTGCCCCTGTCCCCGCGCCCTCACTTGGTCTGGATGTGGAAGCTGTTTGTTGTCCCCGTGTGCTCGAAGTCGTGGATGGCGGCGGCGAAGACGATGGCCAGGAGCTCGATCTCGGACAGGCAGTGCTGGGGACAGGGACAGGGACAGGGATGGGGACAGGGCCACCCCCAGTGAGTGTGACACCCCAGGTGTGCTGTGACAGCCGTGTGGGGACAGCGGGCAGCACATGCACCAGGTGCCACCCCGCGTGTGACAGCCAGACGGGGACAATCGGGCACAGATGTGTGCCAGGTGCCACCCCGCATGTGACAACCGCGCACAGACGCGTTGCAGGTGCCACCCCATGCGTGTCACCTGTCCCCGGTGCCACCCTGGGGACGTTCCCATGGCAACGAGCCCCGCCAGGCGGAGGGGAGCGGGCGGGTGGCGCGGTGCCAGCCCTGGGGACAGCGCTGTGCCCGTGTCCCCGTGTCCCCGTGTCCCGTACCAGCATGCCGGTGCGCAGCAGGAAGCAGTGCACGGTCTGGGTGACGTCGGCCGCGTGCACCTGGTTGTGGTAGGGGTTCCGGAACTTTCCGTAGCCGCCCTCCAGCGCCTCCAGCAGCGACGTCAGGAACGCGCCGGGAATCTGCCAGGGGGGACATCGGGGTGACGGGGGGGGACGGTGCCCAGGGGCAGCTCGGGGGTCCTGGGGTGGAGTTTGGGGGTCCTGGGTGGTCTTGGGGGGTCCTGAGGGAGTCTCAGGGCTCCTGGGATGGAGTCTGGGGGTCCTGGGGAGGGGTTTGGGGCTGTTTTGGGGGTTTTGGAGGGTATTTTGGAAGATTTTGGATGTTGGGTCACACCTTGAAGCGGCTGTTGAGGTTGTGGGGATTGGTTTTTTGGGGTATTTTTGGGGTTTTGGGGCGCCGGGCACACCTTGAAGCGGCTGTTGAGGTTGCAGGGGGTATTTTTGGGTATTTTTTGGGGTTTTGGGGCGCCGGGCACACCTTGAAGCGGCTGTTGAGGTTGTGGCGGGTGAAGAGCTCGAACACCACCGTGCGCAGCGAGTGCTCCTCGGCCGCGCGGTGCAGCGAGAACACGTCAAAGCACCACTGGTCCAGCCCCTGCGGGGACACCGGGGACACCGGGGACACTGGGGGTGGCCGGGAGTTCCAGGAATGCCCAGCAATTCCCAGTAAAGCCCAGTAAAACCCCAGTGAAGTCGGCAATTCCCAGTTATTCCCATTGATTCCCAGATTCCCCCTGATTGCCAGTAATTCCCAGTGATTCCCATTGAATCCCTTTGATTCCCAGAGATTTCCAGATATTCCCAATGATTCCTAGAGATTCCCAGTTACTCCCATTGATTCCCATTGAATCCCAGAGATTTACAGATATTCCCAATGATTCCTAGAGATTCCCAGTTATTCCCAGTGATTCCCATTGATTCCCAGTAAAACCCCAGTAATTCCTAGAGATTGATTCCCATTGATTCCCAGTTACTCCCAGATATTTCATTGATTCCCATCGATTCCCAGTAAAACCCCAGTAATTCCTAGAGATTGATTCCCATTGATTCCCAGTTATTCCCAGATATTTCATCGATTCCCATTGATTCCCAGTAAAACCCCAGTAATTCCTAGAGATTGATTCCCATTGATTCCCAGTTATTCCCAGATATTTCATCGATTCCCATCGATTCCCCGTTACTCCCAGTACCTCCCATTGCCTCCCAGCCATTCCCAGTAGCTCCCAGCAGCCCCCCGCGGTTTTGGGGTGGTTTTGGGGTGTTTGGGGTGCCCCGGTACCTTCAGGCAGTTGAGGACGGAGGAGGAGTAGCTCGGCCCCACGGCCGTGTACGTCCGGCGGAACATCCTGGGGGGAGGCAGGGCTGGGGGGTCTTGGGCTGTCCCCGCCGCGCCCCCCTGGCTGTGTCCCCACCCCGTGTCCCCTGTCACCTCTCCACGAAGATGCCGGCCTGCACGGCGTGCACGATGCTGCGGAATTTGGGTTTCTCCTCGGCGCGGCGGCCCTTGGCCCGCGCCTGCTGCGTGAAGGTGGCCGCCAGCCAGTCGCGCACCTCGGAGGGCACGGCCGCGTCCGAGCCCATGTCCCGCAGCTCGTCCTCCGTGTCCAGCACCTGCCTGGGGGGCACGGCGACACTCAGCGCGCCGCTGTCCCCCCCCGGAGCGGGGCCGGCCCCTCGCAGCCCCCTCCCCACCTGGTCTCGTCGATGCACACGGCCTCGAGCAGCGAGGCCGCGTACTCCAGGTTGCGCTTCAGCTCCTCCACGCTCACCTCGCCCGCCTCCAGCTGCTTCACCAGGAAACGGAGCCTGGGGCACCGGGACACCGGGGACGGGGGACAGGGGTTAGGGACACCCGGGGACAGAGGGGACAGGGAGTTAGGGACAGCCGGGGACACAGGGGGTCAGGGGCACCCGGGGGGGACAGGGGTTAGGGACACCCGGGGACAGAGGGGGTTAGGGACACCCGGGGACACAGGGGACCCCCGGCAGAGGGGGACAGGGGTTAGGGACACCCGGGGACAGAGGGGACAGGAGGGACAGGGTGTCAGAAATCCCCAGGGACAGGATGGCATTGACCCCCGGGGACAGAGGGGACAGGCGGGACAGGGTGTTAGAGACCCCCAGGGACAGGGGGGACACCCGACAGGAGGGGGACAGGGTGTTAGAGACCCCCGGGGACAGCCCCGGGGGGGGGACAGAGTGGCATTGACCCCCCCCAGGAGAGCAGGGACAGCCCCCAGGACAGGGACAAGGGGTCACAGCCCCCCAGGTTGGGGACAGGGGGGGTCACAGCCCCCAGGACAGGGACAGGGGGTCACAGCCCCCCAGGTTGGGGACAGGGGGTCACAGGAAGGGGAGAGGGGAATTGGGGGATTCCCGTCTGGGGAGTGCCACCCCCGTGGCACCGGTGGCACAGTGACATGGGGTGGCACAGGTGGCACAGGGTGGCACAGATGGCACAGGTGGCACAGGGGGGTACCTGCGTGGGGACACGGGCGCTGCCATCCTGCCCACGCTGGTGCCAGCACAAGGACACCCGTGTGGCCGCCGCGGCCACCGGAGCCACGCGGTGGGGAGGGGCCACCACGTCCCCCGGTCACGGCGACAGTGACGGTGACAGCGAGGGGGGCCGGGGGAGCGGGGGGGGGCACAGACGTCACCAGCGCTGCTGTGACCTTGGGGATGGCCATTGTCACCTTCCCGCGCCCTGCCACCCCTCGTGGGGACCCTCAGGGACCCCCCCGCGGGGACGGCCCAGCCTTGGTGACCCCCGTGTCACTCGTGGGGACAAAGGGACAAGGCACGGGGCTCGGGCTGTGCCACCCTGCCGGTGTCACCCCCTGCCACCATGTCCCCTGCCGGTGACCCCCGTGTCCCCAGGGCCACCCCACGGGTGACAGGGTGGCTTCAGGGACCCCGGGATTGTCACCCCCGGCTGCGGCTGCCCCTCGGAATGGGGGGGGGACGGGGGGGGGCTCAGGAGGGGACCGCCCCCACTTTGGGGACACACGGCCACCCACCTGAGGGAGCGACACGTGGGGACACACGTGTGACACCCCCAGAGTGTCACCCCCGTGTCCCCCCCCGTGTCCCCTGGCACGCTCAGGTGTGCCACACGCAGCCCAGGTGTGCCACACCTGCCCCGCCGTGTCCCACACGTGTCCCCACGCGTGTCCCCACGCACGTGGTGCCCCCCGGGCCGCCCCCGCCCCACGGGGACCCCCCCCAGGCGCCGCACGTGCCGCAGGTGGGCGCGGGGCCACGTGAGCTCCCGCGGCACAGGTGAGGGGGTGGCACCCCCCGGCAGCCCCCCCGCCACACGGAGGTGGCACCTGCGCTGTCCCCGCAGGGCTGGGGACACCCCGGGCCCCTCTGTCACCCCGCGGTGACACCCCCAGAGTGCCACGCCGGGGGGAGGGCGACCCCCAGGTCTGTCCCCAAGGGGGTCCCAAAGGAGGCTTGGGGGCACCCCGAGGGTCCTTGGGGACAGCCGAAGGTCCCAGGGGGCCTTTTTGGGGTGGGGGTGCTGGGGGGTCTTAGAGGGGAATAGGGTCCCCAAAGGGGGGTCAGGGGTGGGATCCACGGATGGGTCAGGGGTCTCAGTGTGGGGGTCCTGGTTTGGGGGTCCCGGTTTGGGGTTTGAGGGCTCTCAGTGTGGGGGTCCCGGTTTGGGGGTCCCGGTTTGGACGGAGGCCGGGCAAATTTAGGGTTTAAAGGTTCCGGTTTGGGAGTCCTAGTTTGTGGTTTAAGGGTTCCAGTTTGGGGTTCGGGGGTCCTAGGTTGGGATTTGGGGGGTCCCAGTTTGGGGGTCCCAGGTTGGGGTTTGGGGGTCCCA
>NW_024367742.1:40532-42103 GCF_014805655.1 Passer montanus
GTCCCTCTGATGTCTCTCTCTTTGGGGGGGGTGTCTCACTTTGGGGGGGGTCTCTCTCTTTGGGGAGGGGGTCCCGCGGCCGGGGGTCACTCACAGCGCCCGCAGCTTGACCCAGACCTTCCTGCCGGGCACGGCCTTGGCGTCCAGCGGGGACGGGCACCCTCCGGCCGCGTCCAGCGCGCCGCGCTCCCGCTCCAGCCCCGGGAGGCTCCGCGGCGGCTCCATCGCCCCTGGGCACCGGCAGCGCGGCTCAGCCCGGCCCGGCCCGGCCCCTCCGCCAGCCCCCGGCTCCTTCCCGGAGCCCCCCGGTCCCTCCCGGTCCTTCCGCTAGCCCCCGGTCCCTCTGCTAGCCCCCGGTCCCTCTGCTAGCCCCCGGCTCCCTCCGGTAGCCCCCGGTCCCTCCGGTAGCCCCCGGTCCTTCCCGGTCCCTCCGGTAGCCCCCGGTCCCTCCCGGAGCCCCCCGTCCCTCCCGCGGCCCCGGTTCCCGGCGCCTCCCGTAGCCCGGAGCCCCCGCGGCTCCCCCGGCCCCGGTTCCCGGCGGCGCCGGTGCCTCCCGCGGCCCCCGGTAGCGGCCGCAGCCCCGGCCCCTCCGGCCGCGTCCAGCGCGCCGCGCTCCCGCTCCAGCCCCGGGAGGCTCCGCGGCGGCTCCATCGCCCCTGGGCACCGGCAGCGCGGCTCAGCCCGGCCCGGCCCGGCCCCTCCGCCAGCCCCCGGCTCCTTCCCGGAGCCCCCCGGTCCCTCCCGGTCCTTCCGCTAGCCCCCGGTCCCTCTGCTAGCCCCCGGCTCCCTCAGGTAGCCCCCGGTCCCTCCGGTAGCCCCCGGTCCTTCCCGGTCCCTCCGGTAGCCCCCGGTCCCTCCCGGAGCCCCCCGTCCCTCCCGCGGCCCCGGTTCCCGGCGCCTCCCGTAGCCCGGAGCCCCCGCGGCTCCCCCGGCCCCGGTTCCCGGCGGCGCCGGTGCCTCCCGCGGCCCCCGGTAGCGGCCGCAGCCCCGGCGGCCGCCCNNNNCGCCCCGGCCTCCCCCCGCCCCCCGGTAGCCGGCGGCTGCGCAGGCAGCACCGGAGCCAAGATGGATCCGGGCACCGGGGGTGGGAGCACCGGCAGGGGAGAGCCGGGAACGGAGGCCGGGAGCGGGGAACCGGCAGGGGAGAGCCGGGAACCGGGAACGGGGCTGGGGAAACCGGGATGGAGAGCCGGGATGGAGAACCGGGATGGAGAACCGGGAACGGAGAACCGGGATGGAGAACCGGGAACGGAGAACCGGGAATGGGAGAACGGCGAATGGGAGAACCGGGATGGAGAACCGGGATGGGGAGCGGAGGAGCGGGGATGGGCAGCGCCGGCGGGGGAGCGGGGATGCTGCGCGCTCCTACCGGGGGATGCTCGGCCGGTGCCGCCGGTGTCGCCGTGCCCGTGCCCGGTGTCGCCGTGCCCGGTGTGGCCGTGCCCGGTGCCGCCGTGCCCGGTGTCGCCGTGCCCGTGCCCGGTGTCGCCGTGCCCGGTGTGCCCGTGCCCGGTGTGGCCGTGCCCGGTGCCGCCGAGCCCCGCTCGGTCCCCCCCGCCGCCGGCGCTGCC
>NW_024367742.1:42165-42972 GCF_014805655.1 Passer montanus
CCCCCACCCCCCGGAGCCCCCCCCCCCCGGGGTGCTCCCCCCCACCCCGCCCCGCCACCCCCAGGGTCCCCCCGGGCTCCTCCAGCGGCGGATTCTGGGGGGGTCCCTCTGATTCGCCCCCCAAAAATGGGAGGGGGGGTCCCTCCCCTCCCTGGGGGTCCCCGGATTTGCAGTCACGGGACCCCCCCGGGCTGAGCCCCCCCGGACAGGGCGAGGGGCTCTCGGACCCCGCCGGGGACACCTTGAGGGCCAAAAATCCCAAATTTGGGCTCCTCCAGCCCCTCCTGGGGGGTCCTCCCACCCATCTTGGGGTCCTCAAAGGGATTTTGGGGGTCCTCAGTCTCATTTGGGGTCTCTCGAACTGATTTTAGGGGTCTCAAACTCATTTTGGGGGTCTCAAACCCATCTGGGGATCCTTGAACAGCTTTTAGGGGTCCCAAACTCATTTTGGGGTCTTCAAATAAACCAGGGGGTCCTCAAAGTGATTTTGGGGTTCTCAAACCGATCTGGGGATCCTCAAGCTGATTTCAGGGGTCCCAAACTCATTGTGGGGGTCTCAAAGTGATTTGGGGACCCTCCAAGTGATTTTGGGGGTCTCCAGCTGATTTTGGGGCTGCTCAAAGCGACCCCAGCGCCCCAAATTCGCTTTTGGGCTCCCCGAGCTGCTCCTTTTGGGCTCCCCCCCCCCATTTTGGGGGTCCCCACCCCCCCCAGAGCCTCCCTCGCTCCTTTTGGGGCTCCCCGGTGGAATTTTGGGGTTCGTGAAAACCCCGAACTTTCACTTTCGCCTGAGGGAACTTCGGGGGG
>NW_024367742.1:43895-45828 GCF_014805655.1 Passer montanus
CGGCGCCCCCCCGGGCCGGGTTTTTTGGGGGGGGGGGTCTCGGTGACGGGGGGGTCCTGGGGGGGCTCGGCGGGCGCTGTCGCCGCTGCCGGTGACTCATCCCGGAGCCGCCGCCGTGCGCGGAATGGCAACGGCCGCGCTCGCCGTGCCCGAGGAGCCGCACGGGAGGGAAGCGAAACACGCGGAGATGGGGGAGACAAAAAAACCCGGGGGGGGCTCGGGGGGGCTCGGGCAGAGCGCGGAACCGGACTGGAAACGGGCCCGGGGGCGAGCGGCGGGAGGGAAACTGAGGCACGGCCCCGCCGGGACGGGGCGGGCGCCAAACGGGGAAATCGCGGTGGGAGCGGGGGGGCGCCGAGTTGTGACCCCCCCGGACCTCCCCGGACCCTCCCAGAGCCCCCCCGGACACCCCCAGATCATCCCCGGACCCCCCGGACCCTCCCAGAGCCCCCGGAGGGTCCCGGAACGCCCCCGGGGGGGGGTCCCAGGATGGGGCGGCCCCTGCGGACCCCAATGATTGCCGAGAGGTGAATTTGGGGTGAAAAGAGGATTTTAGTGACAGCGGGGACAGGGGGGGACACCTGGGGACACCGGGGGACAGCGGGGGGTGCAGTGAGGGGTGGGCTTGGGGGTCGCCGAGGGATATTTAGGGAGGGACAGGGAGGGGGATTTGGGGTCGGGGGCTCCCGGCACACCTGGCGGGGTCGGGGGGGTCCCGGGGGTCCCGGTCAGTGCCGGGGGGGTCTCGGGGGTCCCGGGGGTCGCGGGGGTCAGTGCGGGGGGGCGCGGCCGGGCGGCTCCCGGCACACCTGGCGGAAGGCGTTGCGCAGCAGCACGTAGGGGAAGCAGCTCTCCAGCATGTCCAGCGTCAGGAAGGACGACTCGGCCACGATCTTTGGGGGGGGGCACCCATCAGAACCCCCTCCCCACTCCTGCCGACCCCCCCCGGCCCGGCTCAGGTTGAAATATTTGAAATATTTGAAATTTTTGCATTTCGATCGCTCCGGGCACTCCCGGAATGAATCCCGGGGTGGGGGGGGGGGGGGGGTGACCCCCCCCCCGGCCCCTTCCAGGGGGGTCTGGGGGGGATGAGACCCCCCCAGTATTGGGGGGTATTGGGGGGGGCTGGGGAACATTCGGGGACAGCCCTGAGCCACCGGGGGACATCGGGGATGGCAGAGGGGACATCGGGGATGGATATGGGGACATCGGGGATGGCAGAGGGGACATCGGGGATGGACCCAGGGGACACCCCGACCCCCGAGCCCACCCAGGGGGACCCCCGAGCCCACCCAGGGGACATCGGGAACTGCCCAGGGCCACCCCAGAGCCCCCCAGCTGCCCCCCAGGTGTCCCCAGGTCCCCACCAGGTGCAGCAGCAGCACGATCGAGTCCTGGTTCCGCGCCCGCGCCTTGTCCGGCTCCTGGGCCAGCTGCAGGAGACTGCTGGAGGCCAGCTGGGACAGACGGACAGCGGACAGAGACAGGGACAGAGGGACAGAGGGAGAGGGGACAGACGGACAGCGGACAGCGACGGGGACAGAGGGACAGGGGACAGAGACAGGGACAGAGGGACGGAGGGACAGCAACGGGGACAGAGGGACAGAGGGACAGCAACGGGGACAGAGGGGACAGAGGGGACAGAGGGACAGGGACAGGGGATGGGGGACAGAGGGGACACAGGGGACAGGGACAGGGACAGAGATGGGACAGAGGGGACAGGGACAGGGACAGACGGGACACAGGGGACATGGGGGACAGAGGGGACAGGGGAGAGGGACAGGGACAGACGGGACATGGGGGACAGAGGGGACAGGGGAGAGGGACAGGGACAGACGGGACATGGGGGACAGAGGGGACAGGGGAGAGGGACAGGGACAGACGGGACATGGGGGACAGAGGGGACAGGGGAGAGGGACGGGGACAGGGAGAG
>NW_024367742.1:46152-58900 GCF_014805655.1 Passer montanus
CCGCGCCCCCGTGGGAAAGGAGCGCGGGGGGGGGGGGGGGGAGTGTGCCCCCCCCCCCGGCCGCTTCCAGGGGGGTCTGGGGGGGATGAGACCCCCCCAGTATTGGGGGGTATTGGGGGGGGCTGGGGAACATTCGGGGACAGCCCTGAGCCACCGGGGGACATCGGGGATGGCAGAGGGGACATCGGGGATGGATATGGGGACATTGGGGATGGCAGAGGGGACATCGGGGATGGACCCAGGGGACACCCCGACCCCAGAGCCCACCCAAGGGGACCCCCGAGCCCACCCAGGGGACATCGGGAACTGCCCAGGGCCACCCCAGAGCCCCCCAGCTGCCCCCCAGGTGTCCCCAGGTCCCCACCAGGTGCAGCAGCAGCACGATCGAGTCCTGGTTCCGCGCCCGCGCCTTGTCCGGCTCCTGGGCCAGCTGCAGGAGACTGCTGGAGGCCAGCTGGGACAGACGGACAGCGGACAGAGACAGGGACAGAGGGACAGAGGGAGAGGGGACAGACGGACAGCGGACAGCGACGGGGACAGACGGACAGCGGACAGCGACGGGGACAGAGGGACAGGGGACAGAGACAGGGACAGAGGGACGGAGGGACAGCAACGGGGACAGAGGGACAGAGGGACAGCAACGGGGACAGAGGGGACAGAGGGGACAGGGACAGAGGGACAGAGGGACAGCAACGGGGACAGAGGGACAGGGATAGGGACAGTTACAGTCAGTGACACCGGGGACAGTGTCAGGGAGCCCACAGGGACAGTGCAGCGGACAGCGACGGGGACAGACGGACAGCGGACAGCGACGGGGACAGAGGGACAGGGGACAGAGACAGGGACAGAGGGACGGAGGGACAGCAACGGGGACAGAGGGACAGAGGGACAGCAACGGGGACAGAGGGGACAGAGGGGACAGAGATAGGGACAGTTACAGTCAGTGACACCGGGGACAGTGTCAGGGAGCCCACAGGGACAGTGCCACCCCAGGGGACAGTGCCACCCCAGGAGGGGACAGGGACAGTGCCACCCCAGGGACAGTGCCACCCCAGGGGACAGTGCCAGCCCCAGGGAGGGGACAGTGCCACCCCCGGGGCCAGCCCCAGGAGGGGACAGGGACAGTGGCACCCCGGGACAGGCCGGGCTCACCAGCAGGAACTCCTTGAGGTGCGTCTCGATGTTCTTGCCGTGCACGGTGAAGAGCGCGGCCGAGAGCTGCACGATGGCCTTGGCCAGGCAGTGCAGGTTGTTGTTGTGGCCTGGGGACACGGGGACACCGCGGACACGGGGACACCGGGACACGGGTTGGGAGTCAATACGTGTGGGAACACGAGCAGGTTGGGGACAACCCAGAGTCCCCACAGTGCCACCTCCCTTGGTGACAGTCCCAGTGTCCCCCAAACCCTCTGCTGTGACAATGGGACAGTGAGAACCGCCAGCATGGGGACAGGGGGACAGGGACACAGGGACATGGGGACACAGGGACATGGGGACACATGCAGGGACACACACAGGGACATGGGGACACAAGGACAAAGGGACAGGGGACACACACAGGGACACACATGGGGACACAGGGGATACGGGGACACAGGGGACACGGGACACGGGACACGGGGGACACAGGGGACATGGGGGACACAGGGGACATGGGGGACACGGGACAGGGGACACAGGGACACAGGGGACACAGGGGACACAGGGGACATGGGACAGGGGACACAGAGGACACACGGACACGGGGCCACCCTCACCGTCCAGCTCGGGGTTGTAGAGGGACGCGGGGTCAGCGGCCAGCAGGGGCAGCGACACGGCCACGAACACCAGGAGCAGGCAGGACACCTTGTAATCCTCCTCGGGGGACGAGCCCTCTGCAGGCAGGGGACAGCGCGGTGACAGCGCGGCCCGGTGCCAGCGCCACCGCGGTGCCCCCAGAGCCCCCCGCACCTGTCCTGGGGCCGGCCAGGGCAGTGACCAGCGCTGGGTCCACCTCGCACGGGACCCCCGCGGCCGAGGCCAGCTCGAAGATGCTCAGGGTGACCTGGGGACACGGGGGACACGCGGTGTCACGCGGTGCCACGCGGTGCCACGCGGTGCCACTCCTGGCGTGTCCCTGTCCCCACCTGGATGTCGGTGTCGGGGGTCACCACGTCCGCCAGGCTCTCGATGGGGCCCATCAGGAAGGGGCAGTGCTGGGAGAACACCTGGGGGGGTGGGGGGTCAGGGGGTCCCGGGCCCCAAACGGGGGTCCCATGTCCCTAAATGGGGGTCAGGGGGTCCCGGGCCCCAAACGGGGGGACTGGGTCCCCAAATGAAGAGGCTGGGGTGCCCCGGGGGGGTCCCAGGGTCTGGGGGTGTCCCAGGGCTGCCCCGGGGCGGGGCCCAGGGGGTTCCCAGGGGGTCCTGGGGGGTTCCAGGGTCTGGGGGTGTCCTGGGAGGGGTCCCAGGGGGGTCCCAGGGGGTTCCCAGGGTCTGGGGGTGCCCCGGGGGGGTCCCACCTCCCTGAGGCCCTGCTGGGCCATGGCGCGGAAGCTCAGGATCTCCCCGATGATGGTCATGCGCTTCAGGACGTTCTCGGCCGCTGCGGGGACAGCGAGGGACAGCGGGGTGACACGTGTGCCACCCCGTGCCACCCCCCGTGCCACCCCGGCCGCACTCACAGCTCAGGCGGGGCAGCAGTGCTGGTCTCTGCTCAGCCTTGCAGCAGCGCAGCTGCACCAGCGTGTCCATGTTCTCTGCCACCAGCTTCTGCGGGGACACGGGGACACGGGGACACGGGGACACGGGGACATGGGGGACGCTGGGGGATGCTGGGGGACCTGGCACCTCCAACCCTCCCACTGCGCAGGGACGGGCAGGGACAGGGTTGGGGTGGCACCGGGGTGGCCCTGCCTGCCCTGGCATGGTGCCAGCAGCACCAGCCTGTCCCCAGCCCCTGTCCCTGTCCCCTGTCCCCATCCCCTGTCCCTGTCCCCATCCCCATCCCCATCCCCATCCCGTGTCCTCATCCCCTGTCCCTGTCCCTGTCCCCATCCCCATCCCCATCCCTGTCCCGGTTCCTGTCCCTGTCCCCGTTCCTGTCCCCCTCCACCAATCTCCCTGTTCCCACCCTCATCCTTATCCCCATTCCCATCCCCATCCTTGTCTTCGTCCCGGTCCTCATCTCTGTCCCTGTCCCTGTTCCCATCCTTCTGTCTCCATCCACATCCCTATCCCTGTCCCATTCCCTATCCCTGTCCCATCCCATTCCCTGTCCCATTCCCTGTCCCTGTCCCTGTCCCCATTCCCATCCCCCATTCCCATTCCCATTCCCATTCCCATGCCCATTCTGTCCCCATCCTCATTCCTTGTCCCCATTCCCATTCCCATTCATTCCCTGTCCCTGTCCCATCCCTATTCCCTGTCCCCATCCCCATCCCCATCCCAGTCTCCATCCCCAGTCCCTGTCCGAATTCCCTGTCGCCATTCCTCGTTCCCCATTCCCTGTCCCCATCCCCACTCCCCATCCTTGTCTCCGTTCCCTGTCCCATCCCCATTCCCCGTCCCTGTCCTCATCCCTGTTCCTGTCCCCACCGTACCTTCAGCTCGGTCACCTGGGAGCCCACGTGCCACATCAGGTTCTCGCTCAGGAACCTCATCCCGTAGGGCCCGATGAGCTCGGCCAGCGCCCGCATCTCTGCGGGAGGGGACAGGTGGGGACCCTGGGGGCCAGGGGGTGGCAGCCAGCCCCCCCCGAGCCCCCCAGCCCACCTGAGATGTCGGAGAACTCGGCGGCGCTGAAGGGGGGCTGCTCCTCGCGGGGCACCGTGGTGAAGGCCTGCAGGGCGGGGGACAGCAGCACGGCGCCCGTGCTGGCCTGGCGCAGCAGCGCCTCCAGGTACCTGGGGGACACGACACTGGCACCTGGCACTGGCACCCTGGCACTGGCACCCTGGCAGTGGCACCCTGGGCACTGCCACCCTGGGCACTGCACTGGCACCTGGCACTGGCACCCTGGGCACTGGCACCTATAGCACTGGCACCCTGGGCACTGGCACCCTGGCACTGGCACCCTGGCAGTGGCACCCTGGGCACTGCCACCCTGGGCACTGCCACCTATAGCACTGTCACCCTGGCACTGTCACCCTGGCACTGGCACCCTGGGCACTGGCACCTATAGCACTGGCACCCTGGGCACTGGCACCCTGGCACTGGCACCCTGGCACTGTCACCCTGGGCACTGGCACCCTGGGCACTGGCACCTGGCAGTGTCACCTGTGCTGCTGTCATCCTGGGCACTGTCACCCATGGCAGTGGCACCCACAGCAGTGTCACCCACGAGCTGCTGCCACCACCCCGTCCCCATGTCCCTGCTGCCACCACCCCGTCCCCATGTCCCTGATGCCACCACCCCATCCCTGTGTTCCCCGTCCCCGCGGTGACCCTGACCACCCCATTCCCATGTCCCCCCCCACAGTGACCCTGCCACCCGTCCCTGTGTCCCCACTCCTTATGGGTGACCCTGACACCCCGTTCCCGTGTCCCCCACCCCTGGTGGCACTGACCCCGGTCCCCGTGTCCCCCCACAGTGACCCTGCCACCCCGTCCCCGTGTCCCCGCCGCGGTGGCACTGACTCCCCGTGTCCCCGCCGTGGTGGCACTGACTCCCCGTGTCCCCGCCGTGGTGGCACTGACTCCCCGTGTCCCTGCCGTGGTGGCACTGACTCCCCGTGTCCCCCCCCGGTGGCACTGACTCCCCGTGTCCCCGCCGCGGTGGCACTGACCAGTCGGTGTAGATGGCGGTCAGCGTGGGCTGCCCGCTGGCGTCGCGGGGGTGGCTCTGCTGCAGCAGGACGGCGCGCAGCAGCCGCCCCGTGTCCAGGGCCACCAGCTGGCCCAGCCGCTGCACCAGCCCCATGTAGGCCACCAGCCCGGCCAGCACCTCCGAGGGCCGGGCCACCTCCTGCGTGGCCTGGCTGTAGCCAGCCATGGCCACGATGGCCCTGCGGGGACACGGGGGCGGTGAGGGACGTGTCCCCTCTGCCCCCCGTGTCCCCCATGTGTCCCCGGCGTGTCCCCCGCGTGTCCCCACCTGGTCAGGCGCGTCTCCAGGTGGCTGCTCAGGTACTCGGCCGGTGTCACCGTGTGCCCAAAGACGGTGAAGTTGGGGACGTGGTTGAGGCTCAGGGACAGCTCGGCCAGGGTCAGGTGCAGCTTGTCCATGCTGGGGGACAGTCACGGTGTGACCCCGTGGGGACAATCCGTGTCCCATGGGGACAACCACACCTTGTCGCCATGCCACGCCCAAGCTCTGGTAGCTTCAGGTGAGCTCCTGGAGCCCCCAAAGGCCACCAAGACCCCAGAGGTTCTGGAGACCCCAAAGGCCACCAAGCCCCCAAAGGTCCTGAAGCCCCCAAAGGCCACCAAGACCCCAGAGGTTCTGGAGACCCCAAAGGCCACCAAGATCCCAAAGGCCACTGAGTCCCCAAAAGCCACTGAGCCCCCAGAGGTTCTGGAGACCACCAAAGTCCCCAGAACCATGACCCCGTGGGGACAGTCCCTCCCCGGGGTGTCACGCACTTGGTGGTCAGGGTCCGGTCCCGCCGCTGGCTCTCTGCCCCCGGTTTGTCCCTTTGGGGGTCCCCCTTGCGGGGCGGCTGCTTCGGGGTTTTCTTGACGCGGGCTCTGCTGATGGTGGCCGCACAGTGCTTGGGCAGCAGCTGCAGGGCGGGGACAGGGTCGTGGGGACATGGGGACAGGGTCGTGGGGACATGGGGATACCCCAAACGGGGCCACCATGACCACAGGCCACCATCCCCCAGGGCTGGGTGGGGGATGCCCTGCCAGGTCTGGCCCCCGTGGAGGAACTTCCCCATCCCGAGGGTTTGGTGGGGACAGGGGGACAAGGGGACAGAGAGTCCACGGAGACCCCGATGACCACAGAGACCCCAGAGGTTCTGGAGACCCCAAAGGCCACAGAAATCCTCAAGCTGACGGAGACCTCGAAGTGGTGGAGACCCCAAAACACAGAAGGATCCTGAAGGTGTGAAGACCCCAAAGGCCACTGAACCCCAAAAGTCCTGGAGCCCCCAAAGGTCCTGGAGACCCCAAAAGTCCTGGAGGCCCCAAAGGCTGCCAAGACCCCAAAGGCCACTGAACCCCAAAAGTCCTGGAGGCCCCAAAGGTCCTGGAGCCCCCAAAAGTCCTGGAGCCCCCAAAAGTTCTGGAGGCCCCAAAGGTCCTGGAGGCCCCAAAGGTCCTGGAGACCCCAGAAGTCCTGGAGGCCCCAAAAGTCCTGGAGGCCCCAAAGGTCCTGGAGGCCCCAAAGGCTGCCAAGACCCCAAAGGCCACCAAGACCCCGAGGGTCACCAATCCCTCCAAAAGTCCCAGACCCCCTGGATTCCCCCAAAGGTCCCTGAGCCCCCAAAGGTCCCAGAGCCCCCAAAGGTCCCAGGGCCCCCCAGACCTGCTGGCTGAGGTTGTGCTGCTCGGCGCAGGCGTCCAGGACGCAGGCGCTGCCCACCCGCGCCAGCTCCTCCAGGAACTTGTGGCACAGCCCCAGCGCCGCCGCCTCCAGCTGGGGGTACTGGGGGGACACGGCACCCCTCAGAGCCGGGGAGGGGGCTGGGGGACCCCCCGGACCCCCCCCGGGTGTCACCCACCTCCTCGGGGCACATGGGGTGCGGGCAGCGCGAGAAGTGGGCGCAGAGCAGGGGGAAGGCGATGGCGAAGCGCAGCATGGACGGCTCGTCCAGCGTCACCGCGAACATCCGCTCCAGGGGCCGCGGGTGGAAACTGCGCGGGGACAGGAGGGGACAGGGACAGGGACAGGGACAGGGACAGGGACAGGACAGCAGGGTGAGCGGGAAAGGGGCAGGGATTGGGTGAGGGGGACAGGGCAGAAAAAAGGGATATGGGGTGGGAAAAGGGGTTACAGGGGTGGGAAATGGGGTTCAGGGATGGGAAATGGGGTTCAGAGATGGGAAATGGGGTTCAGGGATGGAAAGGGGGTTCAGGGATGGGAAATGGGGGTTCAGAGATGGGAAAGGGGTTCAGGGATGGGAAGGGGGTGCAGGGATGGGAAGGGGGGGCAGGGATGGGAAGGGGGTGCAGGGGCAGGGCCGGGCTCACCAGAGGTGGGACAGGTCCGAGGTCTCGTCCAGCAGCTCCTCGGGCCGGTCCAGCAGGCGCGTGTGGAACACCACCAGGCTCATGGCACGGCCCACGTCCCCGTTGGACGCCAGCGGCAGCGCGGCCTTGGCCACGCTGGTGTAGGCCTGGGGACAGCCGGGGGACAGCCGGGGGGACAGGGGACACGGGGACAGGGTCAGGGGACAGCCAGGGGGACAGGGGACACGGGGACAGGGACAGGGGGACATGGGGACAGGGACAGGGACAGTGCCACCACCTGGAGCCGGAACCAGTCCAGGCGCAGCGCGGTGAAGTCAAACTGCTCCTGGTCATCAACTGCGGGGACAGAGGGACACGAGGACAGCGCTGGGGGTGGCAGTGCCACCACAGGGGACCCCCTGGAGCCGCCACCCTTCGGGGTGCCCGGGATTGTCCCAGAGTTCCCGGGACAGCGGGGACACGGGGCTGGGGTGGCACCGGTGACACGGTGAGGGGAGATGTGGGCTGAGAGGGGACAACCCGAGCTGGGAGGGGACACTCCGGGCCGGGAGGGGACACTCCGGGCCGGGAGGGGACAAACCCGCACCTTCCTTGGCCGAGAGAGCCGAGAGGGAGCTGACGAAGGACGAGAGGATCACGGACTCCTCCTCGGGACACACCGAGAGGTTCTGCGGGCACAGGGCGGGCTCAGGGGACAGCCGGGGCCCCGCAGGGGGCTCAGGGGACAGGGCCACCCCCCCGGAGGTACCTGGATGACGTCGCTGAGCACGAGGGCGTCGAAGCGGGCCAGGTAGTGCCGGTGGTAGCGGCGCAGGAGCCGCAGGTGCCGCCGCACCAGAGCCCGCAGCTGCTCCAGCAGGAACAGCAGCTCCGCCAGGCGGCTGCGCGGGGGGCGTCAGAGACCCCCCGAACCCCCCCGGCATGCAGCGGGGACCCCCGGAGTCACCCCGGAACTCCTGAGTCCCCCCAGTGCCCCCCGAGTCACCCCGAAACTCCTGAGCCCCCCAGTGCCCCCCGAATCACTCCCAAAAACTGCTGAACCCCCCCGAAATCCGGGGGGTCCTCGCAAGTGTCCCTCTCTGTCCCCTCCTGTCCCCTCCTAAATCTCCCGAAATTCCCCCCAAAAACCTCCCCGAATCCCCTCTAAATCTCTCCAATCCCCCGAAAATCTCCCAGGCGCCCCCAAAATCTCGCCAATGCCCCTCAAAATCCCCCCTAAATGTCTCCAATGCCCCCCAAAATCGCCAAGAATCCCCCCCAAATCTCTCAGACCTCTCCCAAAATCCCTCCTAAATCTCCCCAAATCGCCAAAAATCCCCCCAAAACCTCCCCAGTCCCGCCCAAAACCACCCAAAATTCCCCCAAAATGGTGCTCCCGGCACTCCTTGACATCGGCCACGCGCTTCCCGAACCTGGCGAGGGGCACCTGGCACTGCCCTGTGCTACCCCTGGGCACCCCCGGAGACCCCCAGAGACCCCCGGGCACCGCCCTGTGCCACCCCCGGGCACCCCCGGAGACCCCCTGGCACTGCCCTGTGCCACCCCCGGGCACCCCCGGAGACCCCCGGGCACCACCCCAGCCCCTGCTACCCCCCTGGCATCCAGGAGAACCCCCCGAGCAACCCCAAAATCCCCTGGACAGCCCCCCCTGGCACCCTCAAAGTCCCCAGTGAAGCCCCCAGTCCCTGGCACCGGCCGTGCCACCCCCACTGCGGGCAGTGCCACCCTCGGTGTCCCCGTCCCCCCCAGGCAGTGCCACTCGCTGTGTCCCCATCCTGACCCCCACCCCTGGGCAGTGCCACCTCCGATGTCCCCCCAATCCTCTCCCCTCCCCAGGCAGTGCCACCCCGGGCAGTGCCACCCGGGCAGTGCCACCGCGGTGTCCCCATCCTGACCCCCCCGGGCAGTGCCACCCCGGGCAGTGCCACCCCGGGCAGTGCCACCGCGGTGTCCCCGTCCTGACCCCCCCAGCAGTGCCACCCCGGGCAGTGCCACCGCGGTGTCCCCGGCTCACCCCTTGAGCCCCCCCAGCAGCTCCTCGGTGACCTTGTGCACCGCGATGGCCTCGTCGCGCACCAGGGTGACAAAGAGGGACCCGCGCAGGGCCTGGCGCCACAGCTCCTGGCACGGGGGGGTGCCCAGGGCGCCCGGGCACACCAGGAACCCCACTGGGGGGGACAGGGCATCAGGGACCCCAAACGGGGACAGCCCCGGGTCAGGGACCCCAAAATGGGCACATCCCACATTAGGGACCCCAAACGGAGACAGCCCCGTGTCAGGGACCCCAAAACGGGACAGGGCATCAGGGACCCCAAACGGGGACAGCCCCGGGTCAGGGACCCCAAAATGGGCACATCCCACATTAGGGACCCCAAACGGAGACAGCCCCGTGTCAGGGACCCCAAAACGGGGACAGCCCACATCAGGGACCCCAAACGGGGACAGCCCCGGGTCAGGGACCCCAAAACGGGGACAGCCCACATCAGGGACCCCAAAACGGGGACAGCCCAGAGTCAGGGACCCCAAACGGGGACAGCCCCGTGTCAGGGACCCCAAAACGGGGACAGCCCACATCAGGGACCCCAAAAGGGGCACATCCCACATCAGGGACCCCAAAAGGGGCACAGCCCCACATCAGGGACCCCAAATGTGGACAGCCCCGTGTCAGGGACCCCAAAACGGGGACAGCCCCGTGTCAGGGACCCCAAACGGGAACAGCCCCGTGTCAGGGACCCCAAACGGGAACAGCCCCGTGTCAGGGACCCCAAACGGGAACAGCCCCGTGTCAGGGACCCCAAACGGGAACAGCCCCGTGTCAGGGACCCCAAACGGGAACAGCCCCGTGTCAGGGACCCCAAACGGGAACAGCCCCGTGTCAGGGACCCCAAAACGGGGACAGCCCCGTGTCAGGGATATCAGGGACCCCAAAATGGGCACAGCCCACATCAGGGACCCCAAAACGGGGACAGCCCCGTGTCAGGGATATCAGGGACCCCAAAATGGGCACCAGGGTTTGGGGACACGCCCAGGAGGGCTGGGGACACGCGGGCAGTGCCAGCACTCACGGATGATCCAGCGCTCCATCACCTCCAGGGACAGGTACTCACAGGCCATCTGGGGACAGCAGTGCCACCGCGTCACTGTCCCCGAGCCCCCAGTGTGGCCCCGTGTCACCACACCCCTGTCCCCGTGTCACTCACGCTGTCACTCGTGGCCGGGCTCAGCAGGTCCCCATGTCCCCATGTCCCTGTCCCCATGTCCCCCCGGGTGTCACTCACGCAGTCACTGGTGGCCAGGCTCAGCAGGTCCCTGTCCCCATGTCCCCACAGCCATGTCCCCATGTCCCCACGTCCCCCCGGGTGTCACTCACGCTGTCACTCGTGGCCGGGCTCAGCCCTGCGGGGGGTCCCCACAGCCATGTCCCCATGTCCCCATGTCCCCCCAGGTGTCACTCACGCTGTCACTGGTGGCCGGGCTCAGCAGGTCCCCATGTCCCCATGTCCCCACGTCCCCGCGGGTGTCACTCACGCTGTCGCTGGTGGCCGGGCTCAGCAGGTCCCCCGCGGCCCCCAGCAGGCTCAGCAGCTGCTCCTGCCGCCACAGCTCCGCGTCCCGGCAGCGCCGCGCGAACGGGGCCCGCAGGGACAGCAGCGCGCCGCTCACGGCCTGGGGACAGCGCCACGCTGGGGACCCCGGCCCGGCCGCGCGGGGGGCCCTGCGGGGACCGGGACCCCCGACCCACCTTGGTGTGGGGCCCGAACTCCTCGGGCAGCTTCTTCAGGGGGTGCTCGTACTCCAGCACCATCTGTGCCAGGCGGGCGAAGCCGGGCTCGCTGCGGGGACACGGCGTGGGGGACGTGTTGGGGACATGTTTGGGACAGCCCTGGGGCCGGTTCCAGTGTTGGGGACACACTGGGGACACATTGGGGACAGCCCTGGGGCCGGTTCCAGTGTTGGGGACACGTTAGGGACACATTGGGGACAGCCCTGGGGCCAATTCTGGTGCTGGGGACACGTTAGGGACACATTGGGGACAGCCCCGGGACCAATTCTGGTGCTGGGGACACGTTAGGGACACACTGGGGACAGCCCCGGGGCCGGTCCCAGTGTTGGGGACACACTGGGGACACATTGGGGACAGCCCCAGGGCCGGTTCCAGTGTTGGGGACACGTTAGAGACACACTGGGGACAGCCCTGGGGCCAATTCTGGTGCTGGGGACACGTTAGGGATGACCCCATGACGACCCCAACGAGGCCACAGCCTTGGGGACACAATGGGGACAACCCCGGGCAGGGCCAGCGCGGGTACAACCCCACAAACACAGCGGTGGGGACAGCAGGGGTGGCACTAGGGACAGCCTGGGGACAGCAGGGAATGGGGACACGGCCCCGGGGACAGCAGGGTGGTCCCGGGGACAGCAGGGTGGCCCTGGGGACAGCAGGGTGGCCCGGGACAGCACAGGTGGCCCGGGACAGCACGGGTGGCCCGGGGACAGCAGGGTGGCCCCGGGGACAGCAGGGTGGCCCGGGACAGCAGGGTGGCACCTGGCGCCGTGGCTCATCTCGTGCGCGCAGTGGTAGAGCCCCAGCAGCAGGCGCCGCTCCTCGGCGCGCGCCAGCAGCAGCACCAGGGACACGTAGGTGACAACCAGGTCCAGGTAGGCCTTGGTGAAGTCGTAGTTGATGTGCTGGGGGGAGGGGACAGCGTGAGGGCGCGGGGACAGCGGGGACAGCGCGGGTGGCGCGCGGGGTGGCACTCACGATGTCGAAGAAGCACTGGCTGGCGTCGATGGTGTTGAGCAGCTCGTACACGTGGTCCTGGGGACAAGGGGACACAAGTGTCACCGCCGTGTCCCTGGCTCTGAGGGACCCTCCTGTCCCCTGTGTCCCCCCTGTCCCCTCCCGGCTCACCCGGAACTCCAGGACGTCCAGGAAGGTTTGGTAGAACGGAGCCAGCGCCCGCACGATGTCCCCTCTGTCCCTGTGCACCGGGCCCAGGTGCTGCTGCGGGGGACACGGGGACAGCGGCGGGGGTGACATGGGGACAGCAGGGAGGGGTGAGAAAAGGGGACATCCAGGGTGAGGTGACAGAGGGGACACGCAGGGTGGGGTGGCACATCCTTCAAGGGGTGGGGACACGGGGACATGGGGACAGTGGGGACACAGGGACAGTGGGGACAGGTGCAGGGTGGGGATGACAAGAGGGGGACACTCAGGGAGGGGTGACAGAGGGGACACGCAGGGTGGGGTGGCACATCCTCCAGGGGGTGGGGACACGGGGACATGGGGACACGGGGACACAGGGACAGTGAGGACACGGGGACACGGGGACATGGGGACACAGGGACACGGGGACACAGGGACACGGGGACATGGGGCACGGTGCTGCTCCGCACGTCCAGGTGCGGGAATTTCTTCAGGATGAACTTGGCCGAGGCCTCCATGGCCTTGTCCCCGAGGAAGGGCGGCCGCGTGCGGGGGTCCGAGCACGTCTGGGGGACCCCGGTGTCACGACCCCCCGAAATGACCCCAAAAGCCCCTCCCGGGCTGGGACCTCCCAAAGCCCCACCCTACCCCGACCCTTTCCGGGCTGGGACCCCCTAAATTCCCCCAACCCCCCTCCCCCCGGGTGTC
>NW_024367742.1:59326-65112 GCF_014805655.1 Passer montanus
CCCATCCCTCAGTGCCCCGATCCCCTCGGCCACTCCCCATGGCCAGGGGGGTTGGGGACCCCCGGGTGTCCCCAGGGTGTCCCCCAGGACCCCTGAAAATCCGTTTTGAGGTTGTAGACGCGCACAAGGACCCCCCGGCCCCGCTCATTGAGCAGCGTCAGCTTCTCGGCCAGTTTGTCCCCGTACACCGAGGGCAGGGACATGGTGGCACCTCGGTGGCACCTCGGTGGCACCCCCAGAGTCCCCAGAAGGCCCCAAACCCCAACTTCCCCTTCCTGGGCCGGGCCCGGCAGCGCTGGGGAACACGTGACACCTCCCGTGACACCGGGGGGACACGGCGGGTGGGGACAGCGCCACGGGGGACACCGCTGGTGGCCGATGCCACCACCGGCCCCATCTGGGGCTGTGACAGCCCCAGCTCAGGCCCCTGTTGCGGGGTCACGGCCCCACATGGGCGTCATGGCCCTATAGAGAACAAACTCGGCCGTGGAACCCAAATTCACTCCTGTTTGTCCCCATTTTGGGTTCCACTTGTCCCCAGACGGGTCCCATTTGTCCCCCGTCAGGGGACCCCAATCTTGGCTCATTTAACCCCAATCTGAGCCTCTTTAACCCCAATCAGGGCGGGCCCATTTACCCCAGTCAGGGCCCATTTTACCCCAATCAAGACTCATTTTTTCCCAATCAGGGCCCATTTACCCCAATTTTTCCCCTGTTGCCATCGATGCCTTCATTTTTAACTTTTAAATTTGTTGTGGTTAACCAAAAGAATCCTTTTCATCCCAAAATCCAAGGACACCGTAACAGCCTCAACCCCAAAAACTGTAAGCGACAGCAAATCAAAGAAATCACCCAGGAGGATGGAACTTCATAACCCAAAACTTTAATTATACAATTAACCCCAACATGCAAATGAACCAAAACTTATAAAAGTGTGAAAATACAAAAATATAATTTTTTTTTTAGTCCATTTTGGGTCCAGCTTGGGTTTAGCCCCGGCCATGCTCTTGTACTTTAAGGCTTTTTAATTAGGCATTTTTAATGATTTTTTGATTTATTTTAGGAATAAAACTTTTAATTTTTAATAACTTCCTAATTTATTATTCGGCTCGTTCCAGGCGGCACCGCGGAGACGGCGCCGCGGCGCCCCCCAGCGGCTCGGAGGACTGGGAAGCAGCGCCCGTTGCCGCGGTAACGGCGGCGCTGCCGTAAAGCAGAACCGGCACAGTTGGGACCGCAACGAGACAGAACCGGCACCGGTGGGACCGGAACGGGACAGAACCGACCCTGCTGGCACCGAACCGGCACCGGTGGGACCGGAACGGGACGGAACCGACCCTGCTGGCACCGAACCGGCACCGGTGGGACCAGAACGGGACCGAACCGGTACCGGTGGGACCGGAACGGGACAGAACCGACCCTGCTGGCACCGAACCGGTACCGGTGAGACCGTAACGGGACAGAACCGAACCGGGACTGCTGGGACCGAACCGCTACCGAACCGGGACGAAACCGGGACTGGTGGGACTGGACGAGGACAGAACCGGGACCGAATCGTGACCGGACCGGGACCGCTGGAACCCAACCGGGACCGAACCGGAACCGCTGGGACCAAACTGCGGCTGGTGAGACCGAACCGGGACCGAACCGTGTCTGGTGGGACATAGCCGGTACCGAACGGTGCCCGGCGGTACCGAACGTGCCCGGTGCCGTCGGGCCGCTCGGGTCCGCATGGAGCCCGACGCGCTCGTGCAGTGCCCGTACGACCGGAGCCACCAGGTGCGCGTGTCCCGCCTGCCCTATCACCTGGTGCGCTGCCAGCAGGTGCAATTGGGTCTGGGGTCAGCAGGGGTTTGGGGTCGGGATCTGTAGAATTGGGGTCTGGGGTCAGCAGGGGTCTGGGATTTGCAGGATTTGGGGTCTGGGGTCAGCAGGGGTTTGGAGTTGGGGTCTGTGAGGGTCTGGGGTCTGCGGGAATTGGGATCGGGGTCTGGGGTCTGTGCCCGTACGACCGGAGCCACCAGGTGCGCGTGTCCCGCCTGCCCTATCACCTGGTGCGCTGCCAGCAGGTGCGCTCCGGGACCGGGACAGCGGGGACACCGCGGGGACACCGGGACACCGGGGGGACCGGCGGGACACCGGGACAGCGGGAACGGGGAGGCACCGGAACAGCGGGGACACCGGCACCGGGACAGCGGGGGGACAGCGGGGACACCGGGGGGGGACTGGGGGGACACCGAGGGGACAGCGGGACAGCGGGTGGGGAGGCACTGGGACAGCGGGGACACCGGCACCGGGACACCGGGGGGACAGCGGGGACACCGGGGGGGGAGGTCTGGGGTCTGTGGGAATTGGGTCTGGGGTCTGCAGGAATTGGGGCCGGGGTCTGGGGTCTGTGGAAATTGGAGTCTGGGGTCTGCAGGGGTTTGGGGCTTGGGTCTGTGGGAATTTGGGTTGGGGTCTGGGAGGATCTGGGGTCTGTGGGAATTGGGGCCGGGGTCCGGGGGGGTCCGGGCTCCGAGGGCGCAGCTCTGGGGGGCAGGAGGGGCTCGGTGTCCCCCCCCCCCTTTCAGCCCCCCCCGTGTCGCTGTCCCCAGAACAACCCGCACGTGTCGCGCACCTTGGCCACGTGTCCCTTCAACGCGCGCCACCGCGTCCCGCGCGAGCTCCTGCGCGGCCACGTCACCTCGTGCCCCGACAAACTGCCGCTCGAGCTGCCCCCAGGTGCGTGCCCAGGTGTGCCCAGGTGTGCCCCCAGGTGTGCCCCCAGGTGTCCCCGGGTGTGTGCCCAGGTGTGCCCCAGGTGTCCCCAGGTGTCCCTAGGTGTGCCCCCAGGTGTCCCCAGGTGTGCCCTCACTGCTGTGCCCAGGTATGCCCAGGTGTATGCTCAGGTGTGCCCCCAGGTGTGCCCTCACTGCTGTGCCCAGGTGTGCCCAGATGTATGCTCAGGTGTGCCCCCAGGTGTGCCCCCAGGTGTTCCCGGGTGTGCCCCAGGTGTGCCCTCACTGCTGTGCCCAGGTATGCCCAGGTGTATGCTCAGGTGTGCCCCCAGGTGTGTCCCCAGGTCTCCCCAGGTGTGCCCTCACTGCTGTGCCCAGGTGTGTGCCCCATGTGTCCCCAGGTGTGCCCCCAGGTGTCCCCAGGTGTGTCCCCTCACCGCTGCCCCCCGTGTCCCCGCAGACCCCGAGGACAAGGCCAGGACAGCCGGGGGACCCCCCTATGCCTGGCAGCCCCCCCCGTGCCAGGAGGACTGGGACGCAGGTGAGGCTCCCGCGGGGTCCCCAGGGGCTGCCACCGTGTCCCCTCGGTGTCCCCTCGGTGTCCCCACGGTGTCCCTGTCCTGTCCCCACGGTGTCCCCATTCTGTCCCCTCGGTGTCCCCACCCTGTCCCCGTCCTGTCCCCATGGTGTCCCCATGGTGTCCCCTCGGTGTCCCTGTCCCCCTGCAGAGCTGAGCGAGCTGGAGCTGGAGGAGCCCCCCCCGTTCATCCTGCACGTCACCAAGGGGGACCTGCCTGTCCCCTGCCTCAGGTAGGACCCGGGGGCAGGGCTGGGAATGTCCCCAGGTGCCACACTCGGGGGCGTGGGAGTGTCCCCAGGTGCCACAGCTGTGTCTGTGCGTCCCCAGGTGTCACACTCGGGTGTGTGACTGTCCCCAGGTGTCACACTCGGGTGTGTGACTGTCCCCAGGTGTCACAGCTGTGTCTGTGTGTCCCCAAGTGCCACACTCGGGTGTGTGACTGTCCCCAGGTGTCACACTCGCTGTCCCCCCAGCACCCCTGAGCTGACCCCCCGCTCTGTCCCCAGCTCGGACCCCGCTGTCCCCCCGGAGGGGCTGGCACCGAGGAAGCCGCGGCCGGCGACAGCAGCGCCGCCTTTGGGGACAGGCGGGCCCCGCTCGGGGACAGCGCAGCCCCGGCCGGTGTCGGCGCGCGGGGCCCGGGGGGTCCCGGGGGGTCCCGGGAGGGCCCCCCCGGCTGTCAAATATTTCCGGAAATAAAATCGCTGTCCCCGAGGCGCTGGGGGTGACGGGCGACACTGGGGGTGGGGACAGTGCCACCCCCGCGGCGGGGGAATGCGGGGACCCCCGCCCTGACTGCTCCGCTCGGAGCCGCCGGATTTGGGGCGGAAAAAGTGGAAATGGGAATTTCTGTGTCACCGCCGCCTCCGGTGCCGCCGCCCCCCGCTCCCGCCCGCGTTTTGGGGCAAAAAATCTCCTTTTTCTCCCTTTTTCTCCCTTTTCCCCCTTCCCGGGGGTTCGCCCCGCGCGGGGGGGCCCTGGAAGGTTCTGGAATTGTGGAAATTCCGGGATCGCAGCTGCGGGGCGGGATCGCGGATTCGGGATCGCCACCCCCGCCCCGATCCCAACATCTGCCGCGGGCCCGTCCCCCTCCCTGCCTCCTCCGCTGCGTTTTTCCCCCAAATCCCTTTCAAATCCTGGTTTTGGGGGGACTTTCCGCCCCCCCCCCAGCTCCACCTGGACGCCCCCAGCGGGATTTATCCGCTCACCCCACCCCAAATCCCACCCTGCACCCCAAGTGGGATCCCCCAAAATCCCACACAGCCCCAGGAGGGATTTCTTCCCAATTTTCCCCAATTTTTTTTCCAGTTTTTCCTATTTTTTTCCAACTTTTTCCAGTTTTTTCCCAACTTTTTCCAATGTTTTCCTATTTTTTCCCAGCTCTGCCCCGTCTCCCTGCGTGTCCCGGGCCTGGCCCGGAGTTTTTCCTGCCAGGGTGGATCCGGGCGGGGGCTGGAAAATCGGGATCGCCGTCCCCGGCTGGGAAAAAACAGGCGGCTCCCGCTTTTCCACCAATTTTTTATGGCGATTTTTTTTCCCCCTCTCCCCTTGGAGCCTCCCCCGGGTCGGGAATTCCCTGGGCGGGGAGGCTCTGGAATGTTCCGGTGCCACCCCAAATCTCTGTCACCTTTGGTGTCCCCAGATCCCCGAGGGAATTCTGCCCCTGGGACTTTTGGGGCGATTTTGGGGGTTTTTGGGCTCATCCCACGGGGTTTTGAGGGATTCTCCCCGGCCTGGCCTGGACAGGGATGGAAACCCCGGATTTTGGGGCTGCTGGGAGCCCAAAGGCAGGGAAAACAGGGAACGCCCCAAACCCCAACATTTCACCCCAAAAAAGAGGGGGGAGCGCCCCCAAATCCCCTCCTGCTGCCCCAGCAGGAAAATCCCGGATTTGGCCCCAAAAATGCCCCGTTGGATCACGGGGTGACCCCAAATGAGGATTTGGGGACACAGGGATTTGGGGACAAGGTGACACAAGGATTTGGGGACACGGGGATTTGGGGACACAGAGATTTGGGGTTATGGGGACAGGGAGCTATGGGGACACGGGGATTTGGGGACATGGTGACACAGGGATTGGGGATATGGGGACACGGGGATTTGGGGTTATGGGGACATGGAGGTATGGGGACAGGGGGACACAAGGATTTGGGGACACAAGGATTTGGGGACAAGGTGACACGGGGATTTGGGGACAGGGGAACACAAGGATTTGGGGACACAAGGATTTGGGGACAAGGTGACACGGGGATTTGGGGACAAAGGGATTTGGGGACATGGTGACACAGGGATTTGGGGTTATGGGGACACGGGGACAGCCAGCACACACGCGTGTGGCCGCTCCCTGTGCCGTGGGGTCCCGTGTCCCTGTCCCCACGTGTCCCCGGAATGTGCAGCCACACTCACACCCCCCGGTGTCCCCCCCGGTGTCCCCCCGGTGTCCCCCCCGTGTCCCCCCCGTGTCCCCCCCGGGCTGGCCCCGCTCC
>NW_024367742.1:65804-67184 GCF_014805655.1 Passer montanus
CTGGGGGACACTGGGGGGTGAAGGGGGGGTCTGGGGGTGTCCCTGGGATGGGGTCGTGGGTGGGGACCCTGGGGTGACCCTGGGGTGGGGGGACAATGCGGGGGCAGAAGGGATTTGGGGGTTTGGGGACACAGGGGTTTAGAAATTTGGGGGTTTGGGAATTCAGGAATTTGGGGGGTTGGGAATTTGGGGGTTTAGGGACATGGGATTTGGGAATTCAGGAATTTGGGGGTTTGGGGACATGGGGATGTGGGAATTTGGGGGTTTGGGATTTCAGGAATTTGGGAGTTGGGGGATTTGGGAATTTGGGTGTTTGGGGATGTGGGGACATGGGGACACAGGGATGTGGGTGTGAGGGGACTTGGGGACATGGGGACGGGCCCGAACAGGGGGACAGAGCCAGGACACGCGTGTGCTCCATGGGACGGAGCCAGGCCACGCGTGTGCTTCAGGCGACGGAGCCAGGCCACGCGTGTGCTCCAGGGTACGGAGCCATGACACGCGTGTGCTCCATGGGACAGAGCCAGGCCACGCGTGTGCTCCAGGGGACGGAGCCAGGCCATGCGCCTGCCCGCGGTCACCGTGTCACCACACGCGTGGGATCGCGGCCCTGGTGTCACCACACGGTGTCACAGCGCACGGTCACCGTGTCACCGCACCCAACCCCGCTGCCACCTCCGGCCATCCCGGTGCCACCTCCGGCCATCCCGGTGCCACCTCCCGCGCGTGCCCGGGGTCGCTGCGGGGCAGGAAAGGCCCCGGCGCCAGCCCATTGTTCCCCCCCTCCGCCCGCCACTTCCCCCCCGGCCACGGAAATGTCCCCATTGTCCCCAGGGGGGCACGGCGGGCACGCACCCGCGGGGACAGCGGGGACACGCGGGGACAGCGGGGACAGCGGGGACAAACCCCCCCCCCGTGCGACCCCCGGTGGGACGCCCCGGGCACGGCCGGTGCTGCCGCGGGGGGTCCCAGGGGTGTCCCTGGGGGTGTCCCGGGGGGTGTCCCCACGGTCCCCTGGGCCCTCCCGAGCCCCCCGGAGCCCCCCGGGCCCGGCCCAGCTGCGCGGCCGCCGTTGCATCAGCGGCGCTGGAATGCGGCGGCTGCCGGGCGAGGCCCCCGACCCCGGCCCCTGCACGCCCCCAGCCCCCCCTTGCACACGCGGCCGCGCGCCCCGCACGGGTCGGGGGTGTCCCCGAGTGTCCCCGCGTGTCCCCCCCTTTGCACCAGCACGGGGGGGCTGCACACGCGCCCCGTGTCCCCCTGGGGGGGTCCTGCTGTCCCCTCATGTCCCCCCAAGGAGGTGCCAGCGCCGTGTCCCCCCCTGGGAGTTCTGTGTCCCCCTGGGGGTCCTGTCCCCCCCCCGGCCCCCCCCCCCCCCCC
>NW_024367742.1:67244-72510 GCF_014805655.1 Passer montanus
TGTCCCCCCCCCGTCCCCCCCACCCCTCCGTGGGAACGGCTCCAGCCCCGGCCCCGTTTCCGCTCTTCCCTTCCAGGAAGCGGCGCCGGGATCCGGCCCCCCCCGTGTCCCCCGCGGTGTCCCCTTCCTCCGGCCGTGTCCCCTTCCTCCCTCGTGTCCCCCTCCTCCCTCGTGTCCCTTTCCTAGCCCCGTGTCCCCCGCCGTGTCCCCTTCCTCCCGCGGTGTCCCCGGCCCTGCCACCCCCTGGCCTGGCCCGCTCCTGTCCCCCGTGTCCCCCCCCATGTCCCCTGTGCCTGTCCCGCTCGTGTCCCCACACGGTGTCCTGTGTGCTGGTGTCCCCAAATGTCCCAGTACCCCGGTGTCCCCGTACCCCGGTGTCCCTGTCCCTCACGTCCCTCTGTCCCGGTGTCCCCGTCCCTCAGTCCCGCTGTCCCAAGGTGTCCCAGTGCCTTTCGGGTGTCCCCGTCCCCGCTGTCCCGTTGCCCTCAGGGTGTCCCTGATGTCCCTGGGGTGTCCTTCAGGTGTCCCCATCCCTGATGTCCCCATGGCCCTGCTCTGTCCCAGGGTGTCCCGGTGTCCTTGGAGTGTCCCGGTGTCCCTCGAGTGTCCCATTCCCTTCTGTCCTGGTGTCCCCGGGCTGTCCCGGTGTCCCTGGGGTGTCCCTGTCCTTTCTATCCCGGTGTCCCCGGGGTGTCCCGGTGTCCCTGGGGTGTCCCTGTCCTTTCTATCCCGGTGTCCCCGGGGTGTCCCGGTGTCCCCGGGGTGTCCCTGTCCCTTCTGTCCCGCTGTCCCCGGGTTGTCCCGCTGTCCCCGGGGTGTCCCTGTCCCTTCTGTCCCGCTCCCCGCGGGGTGTCCCCGTCCCTGCTGTCCCCGTGTCCCCGGCGTGCCCCGCTCCCCCCGGGCTCCCCGGTGCCGGTGCCGGTGCCGGTGCCCGGCGGGGCTCTGGCTCCTCCCCGGTGAGTCACGGCGGGGCGGGGCGGCCCCGGGCCCCCCCCGGGCACTTTCCGAGGGGACTCGGGAGCGGGAGCAGCGCCGAGCCCGGGCAGCCCCGACCGCCATGGCCCCCTGCTGCTGCCGCTGCTGCTCCCGCCGGTGGCCGCCTTCAACCTGGAGGCGTCGCGGCCCGTGGTGTTCCGCGGGGCCCCCGGCTCCTTCTTCGGCTTCGCGCTGGACTTTTACCTGCCCGAGCCCCGCAGGTACCGGGAACCGAGCGGGAACCGAGCGGGAACCGAGCGGGAGCCGAGCGGGAGCCGGGCCGGGAGCGGCACCGCCAGCCGCGCCGGGAACCGGGACCGCCCACGGGGAGCGGGGACGGGACGGGGCGGGAGCGGCCCCGGGAGCGGCCCCGGAGCGGCCCCGGAGCCGGGAGGCGGCGGGACGGGACCGGAGGGAGCGAGGGACGGCGGGCAGCGGTGCCGGGACCGGGAGCGGGACGGGGAGCGGGCACCGGGAGCGGGAGCGGCCGCCCGGGAGCGGGAGCGGCCCGGTGGGACGGGGAGCGGCCGCGGGGCGGGGCGGGGCCAGGAGGGACGGACCGGGAGCGGGATAACGGGAACGGGACAGCGGGACCGGGAAGGGGAAGGGCCAACGGGAACGGGAGCGGGCGGGGGCGGCGGGAACGGGAACGGGAAGTGAGAACCGGGAGCGGGACGGGGGAGAGGGAGCCGGAGCCGGGGAGCGGAGCGGTCCCGGGGACCGGGCCCGGGCAGCGGGAACGGGAACAGGGCAGCGGGCGGGGAATCGGCACCGGGACGGGAAGCGGGAATGGGGAGCAGGAAGCGGGGCCGGGGAACGGGAACCGGGAGGGTCCGGCGCGGGGGTCCCGAGCGGGCCGAGCCCCGGTCCCCGGTGTCCCCCCGGTGTCCCCCCGGTGTCCCCCCGTGTTCCCCCCGCGCCGGCCCCGCCGGGGGTCCCGGGGCCCCGCTGCCCCGGGCCCGGAGCGTTTCCTGTAACCGGAGCCGGGAGCTGCCCCGGGGGGCTCGGGGGGGGCTCGGGGGGACCCGAACATCGGGGGGGACCCGAACATCGGGGCCCCCCCGGCCGTGTCCCCCCCTCCCCTCGGGCCGGGAGGGGCTCGGGGAGCACTCGGGGGGGTCCCCGTGGGGTCACTCCCCCCCTGAGCCCCCCTGTCCCCGCAGTGTCAGCATCCTGGTGGGGGCCCCCAAGGCCAACACGAGCCAGCCCAATGTCACCCAGGGGGGGGCCGTGTTCCACTGCCCCTGGCCCCCCGCGGGCGGCTGCGCCCCCATCGACTTCGACCACATCGGTGAGGGGACACCGGGGACACGGGGGGACAGGGGGGACACCGGGGACACGGGGGGACACGGGGGGACACCGGGGACACGGGGGGGACAGGGGGGACAGGGGGAAGGGGACACACCTGGAATGGGCACACGTGGGGGGGACAGGACCCCCAGGAATGGGGACAGAGATGGGTGGGGACAAAATCCCCCCCAGGAATGGGGACAGGGACAGGGACAAACCCCCAGGGACAGGGAGAGGGACAAGGACAGGGACAAACCCCCCAGGAACGGGGACAGACCCCCAGGAATGGCGACAGGGACAGGGACAAACCCCCCAGGAAGGGGGACAGGGACAGGGACAAATCCCCAGGAATGGGGACAGACCCAGCAGCGAGGGCGCCGAGCCCGTGGAGTTCAAATCCCTGCAGTGGTTCGGGGCCACCGTGAGGGCCCACAACGGCTCCATCCTGGTACGGGGAACAAATCCCCAGGAACGGGGCCATGGGCGGGGGACAGGAATGGGGACAAAGATGGGGACCGCCCCCCCCCCAGGTCTGTGGGGACAGGCATGGGGACCCCCGCCAGGGGACAGGGCACAGCGGTGACACCCAGCGCCCCCCAGGACCCCCCCAGGACAGCTGGGTGTCACCGTGTCACCGTCCCCTGTCCCTGTCCCCTCCCCCCGCTGGCCTTGGCTCCCGTTAATGATCAACCCGGGTATGGGGGGACATGGGACACTGAGGGGACACTGGGGACACTGGGGACATGGGGACACCGAGGGGACATTGGGCACACCGGGCACACACCGTGGGGTGACCAGCGGTGCCCCCCCCGCGCCCCCCAGGCCTGCGCCCCCCTGTACAGCTGGAGCCCCCCCAAGGAGGAGGGGGGGGCGCGGGAGCCGGTGGGCTCCTGCTTCCTGTCCCTGGGCAACTTCTCCAAGTTCGTGGAGTACGCGCCCTGCCGCTCAGGTGGGACCCCAAAAACCCTAAACCCCCCCAAAAAACCCCAGAAACCTGCTCAAAAACCCCCTGGCACCCCCCAAAATCCCTGCCGCTCCGGTGGGACCCCAATGGGGGTCCCGGGCCGGGGGTGCAGCCCGGCTCAGGGGTTGGGTTTTTGGGGGTCCCGGGAGTTTGGGGGTCCCGGGCCGGGGGCGCAGCCCGGCTCAGGGGTCCCCGCTGTCTCCGCAGACCGGCCGGGTGCTCCTGGGGGGGCCCGGCAGCTACTTCTGGCAAGGTGAGACCCCCACCCGCCCGGGCCTGTCCCCTGTCCCTGTCCCTGCCTGATCTCCCTCTCCCTGTCCCCGGGGTGCTGAGGTGTCCCCAGGGTGTCCCCAGGGGTGTCCCCGGGGTGCTGAGGTGTCCCCAGGGAGGTGTCCCTGTCCCCAGGGTGTCCCCAGGGGTGTCCCCAGGGTGTCCCCGGGGTGCTGAGGTGTCCCCTGTCCCCAGGGCAGGTGATGTCGGCCACCCAGGAGCAGATCGCGGCCGGGAACTTCCCCGAGTACCTGATCCAGGAGGTGCCGGGACAGCTCCAGACGCGGCAGGCGGAGCCCAGCCACGACGACAGCTACATGGGTGACACGGGGACAGGGACATGGGGACAGTGACATGGGTGACATGGGTGACATGGGGACAGGGACATGGGTGACATGGGTGACACGGGGACAGGGACACGGGGACATGGGTGACACGGGGACAGCTACATGGGTGACATGGGGACAGGGACACGGGGACATGGGTGACATGGGGACAGGGACATGGGTGACATGGGACATGGGGACACACGGGGACAGGGACACGGGGACATGGGTGACACGGGGACAGCTACATGGGTGACATGGGGACAGGGACATGGGGACAGCGACATGGGCGACATGGGGACATGGGTGACATGGGGACAGGGACACGGGGACATGGGACACGGGGACAGCTACATGGGTGACATGGGACACCTGGGGACAGGGACATGGGTGACACGGGACACGGGGACAGGGACACGGGGACACCTGGGGGACATGGGTGACACGGGCAGTGGCACCAGGGTGACACACAGATGGCACACAGGCGGCACACAGTGACACACAGGCAGCACACGGGTGACACACAGATGGCACACAGTGACACACAGGTGACACAGGTGGCACACAGGTGACACACAGGCAGCACACGGGTGACACACAGATGGCACACAGTGACACACAGGTGACACAGGTGACACACAGGTGACACACAGATGGCACACAGGCGACACAGGCAGCACACAGGTGACACACAGGCAGCACACAGGTGACACAGGCAGCACACAGGTGACACACAGATGGCACACAGTGACACACAGTGACACAGGTGACACACAGATGACACACAGGTGGCACACGGGTGACACTCTGTCTCTCCCCCCCCAGGCTACTCGGTGACAGTCGGGGAGTTCAGCGGTGACACCACGCAAGGTGGGTGACAGCGGGTGACACGCGAGGGCGACACGCGAGGGTGACACGGCCACACCTGAGCGTGTCCCTTTGTCCTTCTGTCCCTTTGTCCCCACAGACTTCGTGGCCGGTGTCCCCAAGGGCAACCTGACCTACGGCTACGTAAGGGGGACACGGGGGACACGGGGGGGACACGGGGGGCACTGGGGGGGTCGCGCTGCCCGTGCCCCCCCCCCGGCTCAGTGTCCCCTCGGGGTCCCCCCGGTGTCCCCCGGTCACACTCAGTGACCCCCAGACCCATTTTGTGCCCCCCAGGCTCACGGCCCTGCTGGTGGGCGCCCCGCTGTTCATGGCGCGCAGCGGCGTGGGGGGGGCGCGGGAGCTGGGCCGGGTGTACGTGTACCTGCACCGGGGGGGGGGGCTGCCCGCGCCCCCCGCCCCCCTCACCGGCCAGCACGAGTTCGGCCGCTTCGGCAGCGCCATCGCCGCGCTGGGGGACCTGGACCGCGACGGATACAACGGTACCGGCACCGGGACCGGGACCGGGGGGGCACCGGGACCGGAGGGGCACCGGGACCGAGGGGGCACCGGG
>NW_024367742.1:73078-76994 GCF_014805655.1 Passer montanus
CAGGGACCCCCTGTCCCCCCCCTGTCACCCTGTGTCACCCCCGTGTCACCTTTGTGACACCCCTGTCACCCCCTGTCACCCTGTGTCACCCCCCGTGTCACCCTGTCCCCATTCCCGATGTCCTCCCTCTGCCATCCCTGTCCCTCTCCCGCTGTCCCCCTGTCCCCATTCCCAGGGATCCCCCTGTGTCCCTGTCCCTGTCCTGGTGTCCCCCTGTCCCCTCAGTGTCCCCTCAGTGTCCCCCTGTCCCCTCAGTGTCCCCTCAGTGTCCCCTCAGTGTCCCCTCAATGTCCCCTCAGTGTCCCCTCAGTGTCCCCTGTCCCCACAGATCTCCTGGTTGGCGCCTTCGGGGCGGACGCGGCCGTGGTTTACAGGTGAGCGTCACCCGTGTCCCCCGTGTCACCTGTCCCCCGTGTCACCTGTCCCCCGTGTCACCTGTGTGACCCGTCAGCGGTGTCACCTGTCACCCGCGTCGCCTTCGGGGCGGACGCGGCCGTGGTTTACAGGTGAGCGTCACCCGTGTCCCCCGTGTCACCTGTCCCCCGCGTGGCCCGCGTGGCCCGTCAGCGGTGTCACCTGTCACCCGCGTCAGCGGTGTCCCCGGTGCCGGGGGTGGCAGGTCCCTGACGCGCTGTCCCCAGGGGCCGCCCCATCGTCCACGCCAGCGCCAGCCTGGCCATCGTCCCCTCCATGTTCAACCCCGAGGAGCGCGGCTGCGCCCTGGCCAGCGGCCACCACGCGTCCTGGTGGGTGACACCGGGACACCGGGACAGCAGGGGGACAGCGGGACAGCGGGGACAGTGAAGGGACAGTGAGGGGACACCGGGGACACCAGGGGAACAGGGGGGACAGTGAGGGGACAGTGAGGGGACAGCGGGGACAGTGAGGGGACACCGGGACAGCGGGACACGGGGACATCGGGACACCGGGACACGGGGACAGTGAGGGGACACCGGGGACAGCGGGGACAGTAAGGGGACAGCGGGGACAGTGAGGGGACACCGGGACAGCGGGACACGGGGACATCGGGACACCGGGACACGGGGACAGTGAGGGGACACCGGGGACAGCGGGGACAGTAAGGGGACAGCGGGGACAGTGAGGGGACAGAGGGGACAGTGAGGGGACACCAGGACACCGGGGACAGCGGGGACAGTGAGGGGACACCGGGACACCGGGGACAGCAGGGACAGCGGGGACATTTGGGACAGTGGGGGGACAGGGCAGGGACCCTGGGGAGAGTGGAGAGGGGATTGGGGACACTGGGAGGGGACACTGGGGACATGGGGACACCGGGGGCTCCCGGGGACACGGGGACAATGCGCTGGGGACACCGCGGGGTCCTTGGGTGTCCCTGCTGGGGGGACAGGGTTGGGGGCAGCCAGGGGTGGCCAGGGGGACACTGAGGGGACACAGAGGGGACGCACGGTGCCACCCCTGTGTCCCCCCCCAGCATCAATGTCACCTTCTGCCTCAACGCCTCCGGACGTCACCTGCCCGGGCCCATCGGTGAGGGGACAGCGACACGGGGGGGGGACAGGGGACAGTGAGGGGACAGGGGACACGGGGAGGGGACAGGGACACAGGGGGACGGGACAGTGAGGGGACAGGGGACAGTCAGGGGACAGGGGACACGGGGAGGGGACAGGGGACACGGGAGGAACAACGGGGACATCGCGGGGACCAATGGAGGGGACAAATGGGGACGCGCAGCTCGGGGACACCGCGGTGGTCGTGTCCCTGTGTCCCCGCGGTGTCCCCGCGGTGTCCCTGACGTGTCCCGCGGTGTCCCCGCGGTGTCCCCGCGGTGTCCCCTGCCCAGGGCTGGCGCTGGAGCTGAGCGCGGACGGGGCCAAGGCGGGGGGGGCGCGGCGCGCGCTGTTCCTGGGGGGGGGCGCGGGGGGGGCGCCCCCCTCCCCCACCCGGAACCTGACCCTGGAGGTCCCCAACGGGGGGACCCCGCGCTGCCACACGCTGCCCGTCATCCTCAGGGTAAGGGGCGCCCGCCGCCCAAAACTGCCCCAAAACTGCCCCGGAACTGCCCCAAAACTGCCTGAAACTGCCCCAAAATACCCCAAAACTGTCCAAAGTACCCCCAAACTGTCCAAAGTACCCCAAAACCGCACAAAACACCCCAGAACCGCCCCAAAATACCCTGAAACTGCCCCAAAACTGCCCAAAACATCCCAAACTGCCCAAAACACCCCGGAACTGCCCCAAAATACCCCAAAACTGTCCAAAGTACCCCCAAACTGTCCAAAGTACCCCAAAACCGCACAAAACACCCCAGAACCGCCCCAAAATACCCTGAAACTGCCCCAAAATACCCCAAAACCGCCCCAGAACTGCCCAAAACACTCGAAACTGCCCCAAAATACCCCGAAACTGCCCCAAAACCGCTCTAAAATACCTCGAAACTGCCCCAGGACCCCGAAACTGCCCCAAACCCACCCCAAAACACCCCAAAACTGCCCCGGGACCCCTCATGTCAGCCCCGTGTCACTCAGGGCAGCCCCCGTGTCACCTCTGGGTCCCCTGTGTCACCTCCCTGTCACCCCTGGGCCCTCCCCCCCGGTGTCCCTGGGCCAGCGCTGTCCCTGTCCCCTCTCCCCCGGTGTCCCCATGTCCCCTCGGTGTCCCCATGTCCCCGGTGTCCCCATGTCCCCCCGGTGTCCCCATGTCCCCCCGGTGTCCCCGTGTCCCCAGAACGAGTCCGAGTTCCGGGACAAGCTGTCGCCCATCGCGCTGTCCCTGAGCCTGGCCCTGGACCCGGCCGTGTCCCCTCCCCCGCCGGGGCTGTCCCCGCTGCTGTCCCCGGCCACGCGCACGCGCCTGGAGGCCAAGGTACCGCTGCCACCCTGTCACCTGTCACCTGTGTGTCACCTGTGTCACCCTGTGTCACCTCTGTGCTGTCCTGTGTCACCTTGTGTCACCCACCCCATGTCATCCAGCGTCCTGGTGTCCCCTGTGTCCCCATCACCCTGATGTCCCCAATGTCCCCCCAATGTCTCACACGTCCCCATGTCCCCACTGCTGTCCCTGCTGATGTCCCCTCTGATGTCCCCGTGTCCCCCGTGCTGTCCCCATGTCCCTGCGCTGTCCCCTGTCCCTGATGTCCCCTCTGATGTCCCCGCGCTGTCCCCTGTGCCTGATGTCCTGTGCTGTCCCTGTGTCCCCGTGCTGTCCCCATGTCCCTGCGCTGTCCCCGTGTCCCCGTGCTGTCCCCGTGTCCCCGTGCTGTCCCCATGTCCCCTCTGATGTCCCCATGTCCCTGTGCTGTCCCCGTGTCCCTGTGCTGTCCCCATGTCCCCTCTGATGTCCCCGTGCTGTCCCAGGCCCACATCCAGCTGGACTGCGAGGACAATGTCTGTGTGCCCGACCTGCAGCTCGAGGCCAGCGCGTAAGGGGACACGGGGACACGGGGGGACATGGGGACACTGGGGACACGGGGACACTGGGGGACACCAGGGACAGGAGGGGACACTGGGGACACCGGGGACAGGAGGAGACACGGGAACACACAAAGGCACTGGGGGCACCGGGGAGGGGTGGCTGTGCCCAGGGTGTCCCTGTGGATGTCCCCATGTCCCCAGTGTCCCCAATGTCCCCAGGGACCGGCGGGCGGTGTTCCTGGGGGGGTTTGGGTGTGTCCCTGTCCCTGTCCCCAATGTCCCCAATGTCCCCAATGTCCCCAATGTCCCCGTGTCCCCAGGGACCGGCGGGCGGTGTTCCTGGGGGACAGGAACAGCCTCAACGTGACGTTCCAGGCGCGGAACGTGGGCGAGGGGGGGGCGTACGAGGCCGAGCTGCACGTGCGGCCCCCCCCGGGCGCGCTCTACTCGGGGGTGCTGCGCCCCCACGGGGTGAGGGGGGCACCCTGGAATTGGGGAGGGGGCTGGGGGGGCACCCTGGAATT
>NW_024367742.1:77766-77908 GCF_014805655.1 Passer montanus
TGGGGGTGGTTTAGGGGTCTGGGGGGGGTCCCCGCTGACCCCCCCGTGCCCCCCAGATCTGGGGGGGGCTGCGCTTCACCCTCCCCCACCTGAGCGACGGCAGCAGCAGCGTGCGCTTCGAGCTGCAGATCCGCAGGTGGGC
>NW_024367743.1:0-1381 GCF_014805655.1 Passer montanus
GGAAAAATTGAGAAAAAATTGGGAAAAAACTGGGGGAAATTTGGGAAAAAAATGGGAAATATTCAGGGAAAAATTGAGAAAAAATTGGGGGAAATTTGGGAAAAAATTGGGGAAAAATTGGGGAAAAAATGGAGAAAAAATGGGAAATATTCAGGGAAAAATTGAGAAAAAATTGGGAAAAAATTGGGGGAAATTTGGGGAAAAATTGGGAAAAAATGGGGGAAAATGGGGGGAAAATGGAGGAAAAAAGGGGAAATATTCAGGGAAAAATTGGGGGAAAATTGGGAAAAAATTGAAAAAAATATTGGGAAAAATGGAAAATATTTGGGAAAAAAATGGAAAATATTTGGGGAAATTTTGGGAAAAAATGGGAAATATTTGGGTAAAAATTGGGGAAAATTTGGGTGAATTTTGGGGTTAAAAACAAAAAAACCCAAAACCAAAAAAGCCCAAAGTTGGAGATGTTTGGGGAGAAAATCCCGATTTCCAGGTCCTGCAGCTCCTCCTCGAACACCGGGAGGCCTGCGGGGAGCGGGGGAAATTGGGGGGATTTTGGGAAAAAATTAGGGAAAAAATTGGGAGAAATTCGGGAAAAAATCGGGAAAAAATTGGGGGAAAAATGGGGAAAAAATTGGGGAAAATTCAGGAAAAAATTGGGGAAAAATTGGGAGAAATTCGGGAAAAAATTGGGGGAAATTAGGGAAAAAATCGGGAAAAAATCGGGAAAAAATTGGGGGAAAGTTGGGGAAAAATGGGGAAAAATTGGGGAAATAGCAGGAGAAAATTGGGGAAAAATCAGGGAAAAATTGGGGAAATTTTGGAAAAAATTGGGAAAAAATAGGAGAAAAAATGGGGAAAATTGGGGGAAAATCAGGAAAAAATTGGAGAAAAAATGGGGGAAAATTAGTAACAGTAACTGCATGAAATATTCAGGGAAAAATTGAGAAAAAATTGGGGGAAATTTGGGAAAAAATTGGGGAAAAATTGGGGAAAAAATGGAGAAAAAATGGGAAATATTCAGGGAAAAATTGAGAAAAAATTGGGAAAAAATTGGGGGAAATTTGGGAAAAAATTGGGAAAAAATGGAGAAAAAATGGAGAAAAAATGGGAAATATTCAGGGAAAAATTGAGAAAAAATTGGGAAAAAATTGGGGGAAATTTGGGGAAAAATTGGGAAAAAATGGGGGAAAATGGGGGGAAAATGGAGGAAAAAAGGGGAAATATTCAGGGAAAAATTGGGGGAAAATTGGGAAAAAATTGAAAAAAATATTGGGAAAAATGGAAAATATTTGGGAAAAAAATGGAAAATATTTGGGGAAATTTTGGGAAAAAATGGGAAATATTTGGGTAAAAATTGGGGAAAATTTGGGTGAATTTTGGG
>NW_024367744.1:0-1380 GCF_014805655.1 Passer montanus
CCCAACTACCACAGCAAAGGCTGTGTCTGCTCGTGCTCCCCAGGAGGCTGAGCTGCCCCAAGCTCCTTATCTAAATCTTGGCTTGAGCTGGATCCTCAGGCGGGAGCAGGAGCAGCCCCCTGCCCTCCCACGGGGTCAGCCCCGGCTCACATGAATCATTCAGGAGCAGCAGAGCCCTGGCCGAGCACAGGCTTGGGTTACCAGCTTCTCAAGTCCCCGGGGAGAGAGGGGAAGGCTTGAGGACCGCGGGGATGAGCAGCAAAGGGAGAGAATGCGAGTGGTGGTAAAACCAGCCAGTGCCCTGCTCGAGTTCCATCCTCCCCACGGGGCATTATTCCCTGAGCTCGGGGAGTTACCACAAAGGGCCAGCGAGTGTCACCGCCGTGTCCCTGCCCGGTTCCTGCAGGATCCCAAAGGCAGCAGAGCTCTCTGTGCCCTGGGGGGTTTTTGGTGCTCTGGAGCTGATCCTCTGCAGCCTCCCTGCGGCTGAGCAGGAGCAGGGGCTGCGAGAAGCTGCCCAGGGCAAGAGGGGCACAGGGTTTGGGGGCACAAGGATTGGGGCCACAGGGTTTGGGGCCACGGGGTTTGGGGGAACAGGGTTTGGGGGCACAAGGTTTGGCAGCCACAAGGTTTGGGGGCACAGGTTTTGGGGCCACAGGATTTGGGGGCACAGGGTTTGGGGACACAGGGTTTGGGACCACAAGCTTTGGCAGCATCACCCAACATGCAGCGAGTCTGCTGTGCCTCAGCTGCCCTGGAAGGAGTTTCACTAAAAACTCCCCACTGGTAACCAGTGAGGGGGAGCAAATGGCACGGAGGCGACACTGGGGGGGTCTCTGAACCGGCCAAACCCCATCCCCGGCAGAGTGGAGGGCAGAGGGGGACGAGGCTCGGGCCCGGCAGCCCCCGCTCCCGCGGCCCCCAGCCCCGCTCACCCGCTGCCAGCTGCATCCAGGCGCACACTTTGTACACGGTGGCCGCGTTGCAGAAGAAGAAGAGGCTGAAGCAGAGGATGGTGCCGATGATGAGGAAGGTGGAGATGCCCACGAAGAACATGGCAGTTTTGAAGGCACTGGAGGGGATGGTGCCGAAGTCCAGCGGGCTGCCCTTGCAGATGAGCTCGCCGGTGAGCGCGTTGCCGATGCAGTAGGAGAAGAGGCCGAAGTAGCCGGCCTGCGGCGTGTCGATGCTGTCGCCGATCCAGTAGGGCTGGATGAAGGTCACCACCATCAGGATGGAGAAGCAGAGCGTGAAGAGGGCCCAGAGCACGCCCATGGCCCGAGCATTCCGCACGTAGTTGGTGTGGTAGATGCGAGCCGCCTCCTGCGCCGGCAGCAGCTTGGACATGGCTGGGGAGCGACCCCGGCCCCGGGGCTCCGG
>NW_024367745.1:0-1379 GCF_014805655.1 Passer montanus
GGGCACACCTGGGGGGACCCCCCCGATAGGGGAGGGGTGGGTTTTTGGGGGGACCCCTCCCCACTTACCGGCAGGTTACAGTCGGGGTAGATGGGGGTGACCTGGGGGGCGTCCTGCAGGGGGGGGGACAGAGGTCAGGGGACCCCAAATCCACCTGGGGACCCCCAGAATCCACCTGGGGACCCCAAAATACACTTGGGGGTCCCCCAAATTCACCTGGGGACCCTCAAAATTCATCTGGGACCCCCCCCAAACCCACCTGGAGACTCCCAAAATTCACCCGAGGACCCTCAAAATACACCTGGGGACCCCCAAATCCACCTGGGGACCCCAAAAATCACCTGGGGATTCCAAAATGCACCTGGGGACCCCTCAAACCCCACCTGGGGATTCCAAAATGCACCTGGGGACCCCTCAAACCCCACCTGGGGACCCCCAAATCCACCTGGGGATCCCCAAAATCCACCTGGGGACCCCCAAATTCACCTGGGGACCCCCAAATGCAGCTGGGAATCCCCAAAATCCATCTGGGGACCCTCAAAATCCACCTGGGGACCCCAAAATCACCTGGTAGATGGGGGTGACCTGGGGGGCGTCCTGCAGGGGGGGGGACAGAGGTCAGGGGACCCCAAAATCACCTGGGGACCCCCAGAATCCACCTGGGGACCCCCAAAATACACTTGGGGGTCCCCAAAATTCACCTGGGGACCCTCAAAATTCATCTGGGACCCCCCCAAACCCACCTGGAGACTCCCAAAATTCACCCGAGGACCCTCAAAATCCACCTGGGGACCCCCAAATGCACCTGGGGACCCCAAAAATCACCTGGGGATTCCAAAATGCACCTGGGGACCCCTCAAACCCCACCTGGGGACCCCCAAATCCACCTGGGGATCCCCAAAATCCACCTGGGGACCCCCAAATTCACCTGGGGACCCCCAAATGCAGCTGGGAATCCCCAAAATCCATCTGGGGACCCTCAAAATCCACCTGGGGACCCCAAAATCACCTGGGGATGCCCCAAATACACCTGAGGACCCCAAAATGCACCTGGGGATTCAAAAATTCCCCTGGGGACCCCCAAAATTCACCTGGGGATCCCCAGAATCCACTTGGGACCCCCCCAAAATCCATCTGGGGACCCTCAAAATCCACCTGGGGATGCCCAAATCCACCTGGGGACCCCTCAAACCCACCTGGGGGCCCTCAAAATTCATCTGGGACCCCCCAAACCCACCTGGGGACCCCCCCAAATCCACCCGGGGACCCCCAAACCCACCTGGCCCCCCCAGCCCCCCCAGACTCACCGGGACGCACGGGGGGAACGCGCCCTGCGGGGGGAGAGGGGGTGTCAGAGGGGTTTTGGGGTGCGGGGGGGG
>NW_024367746.1:0-1378 GCF_014805655.1 Passer montanus
TTCCCATTTTTCCTCCCCAAAATTCAATTCTTCTCAAAATTCCCATTTTTTCTCCAGAAATTCCAATTTTTTCCCCCAAAAATTTTACTTTCCCCTCCAAAAATTCCATTTTTCCCCAAAAAATCCCATTTTTTCCCCAAAATTCCCATTTTTCTTTGAAAAATCTCAATTTTTTTCCCTAAAAAATTCAATTTTTTCCCCCAAAAAACCCAATTTTTTCCCCCCAAAAATCCCATTTTTTCCCCAAAAAACCCAATATTTTCCCCCCCAAAACCCCCCATTTTTTCCCCAAAAATTCGGGTTTTTTCCCCAAAAACCCCCATTTTTCCCAAAAAATCCAATTTTTCTTACCAAAAATCCCATTTTTCCCCCAAAAATTCTTTTTTTTCCTCAAAAAACCACCATTTTTCTTTGAAAAAACTCAAGTTTTTCCTTTAAAAACTCAATTTTTCCCCCCAAATCCCATTTTTTACCCCAAAATTCCCATTTTTCTTTGAAAAAATCTCAATTTTTTTCCCTAAAAAATTCAATATTTTTCCCCAAAAAGTCCAATTTTTTTACCAAAAATCCCATTTTCTTACCCCAAAATTCCCATTTTTTCCCCCAAAAAATCCCATTTTTTCTCCCCAAAATTCCTGATTTTTCCCCCCAAAAAAACCCCATTTTTTCCCCAAAAATTTGATTTTTTTTCCCAAAAATTCCAATTTTTTCCCCAAAAATCCCATTTGTACCCCAAAATCCCATTTTTTACCCCAAAACTCCCATTTTTTCCTTGAAAAATCTCAATTTTTTCCCTAAAAAATTCAATTTTTTCCCCAAAAAACCCTTTCTTTTCCCCCAAAAACCCAATTTTTTCCCCCAAAATTCCTGATTTTTTCCCCAAAAATTTGATTTTTTTTCCCAAAAATTCCAATTTTTTCCCCAAAAATCCCATTTTTTACCCCAAAATTCCCATTTTTTCCTTGAAAAATCTCAATTTTTTTCCCTAAAAATTTCAATTTTCCCCCAAAAATTTCAATTTTTTCCCCAAAAAACCCAATTTTTTCCCCAAAAATTCTTTTTTCTCCCCAAAAACCCCCATTTTCCCCCAGAAAATTCCCATTTTCTCCCCAAAAAACCCCATTTTTCTTTGAAAAAAGTCAATTTTTTCCCCTAAAAAATTCAATATTTTTCCCCAAAAAAACCCATTTTTCTTTGAAAAAAGTCAATTTTTTCCCCTAAAAAATTCAATATTTTTCCCCAAAAAAACCCATTTTTCTTTGAAAAATCTCGATTTTCCCCCTAAAAAACTCAATTTTCTCCCCAAAATTCCTATTTTTTCCCCAAAACTCCCATTTTTCTTTGAAAAAAAATCTCAATTTTTCCCCTAAAAAATTCA
>NW_024367747.1:0-1003 GCF_014805655.1 Passer montanus
CAAAAAAAGGGTTAAAAATGGATTTTTGGAGATTTTTTTTGAGATTTTTTTGTGATTTTTTTGGTGATTTTTTTGGTAATATTTTTGAATTTTTTTCTGTTTTAATTGGTTGCTTTTAGGGTGACTGAGGAATGGGTTTGGTTTAGGCTCCTCCCCCGCCCAAAAACAAAAAAAAAAGGAAAAAAAAGGGTTAAAAATGGATTTTTGGTGATTTTTTAAAAATTTTTTTGTGATTTTTTTGGTGATTTTTGGGGTTTTTAAAAAAAAACTTGGAGGTTTGGAGGCGGGGAGGGGGGGAAATTAAATCTGCCCCGCCCCTGCCCAAAACAAAAAAAATCCCGGCGAAAAAAGGGTTAAAAATGGATTTTTGGCGATTTTTTTGTGATTTTTTGGTGATTTTTTTGTAATTTTTTTGTAATTTTTAATAGGTTTTGTTGTGGGGGAGGAATGGGTTTGGTTTAGGCTCCGCCCCCACCCAAAAGCAAAAAAAAACCTGGCAAAAAAAGGGTTAAAAATGGATTTTTTGCTATTTTTTTGTAGATTTTTTGGTGATTTTTTGTAATTTTTTTGTAATTTTTTATAGGTTTTTTGTGGGGGAGGAATGGGTTTGGTTTAGGCTCCGCCCCCACCCAAAAGCAAAAAAAAACCTGGCAAAAAAAGGGTTAAAAATGGATTTTTGGAGATTTTTTTTTAGTTTTTTTTGTGATTTTTTTGGTGATTTTTTTGGTAATATTTTTGAATTTTTTTCTGTTTTAATTGGTTGCTTTTAGGGTGACTGAGGAATGGGTTTGGTTTAGGCTCCTCCCCCGCCCAAAAACAAAAAAAAAAGGAAAAAAAAGGGTTAAAAATGGATTTTTGGTGATTTTTTAAAAATTTTTTTGTGATTTTTTTGGTGATTTTTGGGGTTTTTAAAAAAAAACTTGGAGGTTTGGAGGCGGGGGGGGGCGGAAATTAAAACTGCCCCGCCCCCCCCCAAAACAAAAAAAAACCCCGCGGAAAAAGG
>NW_024367747.1:1133-1378 GCF_014805655.1 Passer montanus
ATATTTTTTTGTAATTTTTTAATAGGTTTTGTTGTGGGGGAGGAATGGGTTTGGTTTAGGCTCCGCCCCCACCCAAAACAAAAAAAAAACCTGGCAAAAAAAGGGTTAAAAAGGGATTTTTGGAGAATTTTTTTTTTTAGTTTTTTTGTGATTTTTTTGCTGTTTTTGGTAATTTTTTTGAATTTTTTTTCTCTTTTAATTGGTGGGTTTCAGGGTGAGTGAGGAACGGGTTTGGTTTAGGCTCC
>NW_024367748.1:0-1378 GCF_014805655.1 Passer montanus
GTGGCAGAGGCCGTTTTGAGCGACTCCACAGCACAGGAACCCAACAGGGAGGAAAAGCCCCGGAGATGCCGCATGAGGAGGGGCTGCAAACACAGATGGCGGGGATCTGAGGGGGAAAGAGCCAGCCTGGGCCGGGAAGGCGGCCGGAGATGGAGCCAGAGCTCGGAGCTGGTGGTCCATGAGGAGGCTCCTGATGGGGAGAAGCCGCACAAGTGCGAGGAGTGTGGGAAGAGTTTCAGGTGGAGCTCCCACCTGATCATCCACCAGAGGACCCACACTGGCGAATGAGTGTCATCAGTACAGAAAGAGGATTCAGACCAGCTCAAATCTCTTCAGGCACCAGTGCACGCACACAGAGGAGAGGCCCTTCTGCTGCCCTGACTGCGGGCAGGGCTTCAGGCGGAACTGCAGTCTTGTTGTGCAGCGGTGCATCCACACTGGGGAACGGCCCTACGAGTGTGGCGAGTGTGGGAAGAGCTTCAGGCAGCGTCCCCACCTGATCATGTACCAAAAGATCCACTCTGGGGAGAGGCCCCAGCTCCATCCCCCACTTCAGGACCCACACTGGGCACAGCCCTGGTCACCCTCATTCCCTGTGATCCATAGTGGGAGCACACATGGCTGCTTGTCCTTTTTGTTTGGCTTTAATTTTTTTCTTTTCTTCCTCTCTTTGCCCTCCAAAAGCCAAGAGGGATGGATCTGTCACCTCAAAACCACTCAAATCCCACTGAAAACAACTGAATTTTAACCCATAAATGCTCAATCCCTCCTCAAATTGCTTGTTCCCTCCTCAAAAAAACTCAATCCCAGGCCAAACTCACTCCATTCCACAGCCACCAGGGTGAGATGGGGTTGGAAGGGGACTGGGAGAAGTGGGATCCCAACTGGGAGCGGTGGGATGGGGATTGTGTGGGGCTGGCTGGGTGGGATGTATTTGACAGCAAATAAAACTTTCAGAGTTACTGATTTCTGTCCCATTCATTTTCAGTCAGTTCTGTTTGCAGAGTGCCCCCTTCTCAGTTGACTAAATTCCTATAAAATCCCATTTTTAAATCATCTAACCCAAACAATCCAAAAACCAATATCCAAATAAAACCACTCACCCACAATTAAATTTTGAAAAATAATTGGAATTGTTTCAAAGTACTTAAGGGTGTTATTAAAGTTTAATTGTTTGGTTAAAATGTAGGAGAAATTCTAGTGGTGCTTGACAAGTGTCTGAGATTGCTTAAAAATTCCCAGGCAAGGTTCAGTAAAAACCAGATAGAATATTAAGCAACAGCTCAAGAAAATTCATTGGCAACATTCACATTATTACTTACTGCTTGGTTAAGGAACAACTTGGGGATAAAAAGCAAGGAACGAAATTCAGTCAATC
>NW_024367749.1:0-1377 GCF_014805655.1 Passer montanus
CCAAAAATCCAATTTTTTCTCCATTTTTCGCCCCCAAACCCACCCAAAACCCCCCCAAACTCCCCAATTTTTTTCCCAAACCCCCCAAAAATTCCCCGAATTTCCCCAAAATCCCCGAATTTTCCCAAAACCCCCCGAATTTTCCCCAAATTTCCCCACCTGGCGGTGAGCAGCTCGGCGCTGGCCCAGCCCAGCGCGGCCACCAGGATGCGCAGCTCGCCCCTCCCCCCCCCGCGGCCCAGCGCCAGCTGCAGCCCCCCCAGGTCGGCCACGTCCACCGTGGCCCGCAGGAACTCCTGGGAAAAAACAAAATTTGGGAAAAATTAGGGGAAATTTAGGAAAAATGGGAAAAAAAATGGGGGAAAACGGTGAAAAAATGGCGAAAAACGGACAAAAAATGGAGGAAAAATGGGGAAAAATTGAATTTTTGGGGGATTTTTTGGGGATTTTTTTGGGGATTTTTGGGAATTTTGGGGGGATTTTTAGGGAATGTTTGGAAGTATTTTTGGGAATTTTTTGGGGTTTTTTGAGGAATTTTTGGGATTTTAGGGGATTTTTTATGGAATTTTTGGGATTTTTTTGAGATTTTTTTTAGGAATTTTTTGGGGGATTTTTGGGGAATTTTTTAGGGATTTTTGGGGATTTTTTTGGGACATTTTAGGGATTTTTAGGGATTTTTTGGGGATTTTTTAGAGTTTTTTGGGGGGATTTTTTGGGATATTTTAGAGAATTTTTGGGGGATTATTGGGGTTTTTGGGGGATTTGGGGGGGATTTTGGGAGCTGCAGCCCCCCCAGGTCAGCAACGTCCACCGTGGCCCGCAGGAATTCCTGGGAAAAACAGGAATTTGGGAAAATTTGGGATGAAAGGAAAAAAAATGGGGAAAAACGGTGAAAAAATGGTGAAAAACGGACGAAAAATGGAGGAAAAATCAAGGAAAATGGAGGAAAAATGGAGGAGAAATGGGGAAAAAATTGGATTTTTGGGGGATTTTTTGGGGAATTTTTGGGGAATGTTTGGAGAATGTTTGGAGGGATTTTGGGGAATTTTTAGGATTTTTTTGGGATTTTTTTAGGATTTTTTGGGATTTTTAGGGGATTTTTTGTGGAATTTTTGGGGATTTTTAGGGTGATTTTGGGCTGATTTGGGGCATTTTTGAGGTGAATTTTCAGGGATTTTGGGCTGAATTTGGGGTGAATTTTGGGCTGAATTTGGGCAATTTTTGAGCTGATTTTGGGGCTTTTTTGGGCTGATTTTTAGGCTATTTTTGGGCTGATTTTGGAGTCATTTTGGGCTGATTTTGGGCCAATTTTGGGGCTAATTTTGGGACATTTTTAATGTGAATTTTCAGGGATTTTGGGGTGAATTTTCAGGGATT
>NW_024367750.1:0-1376 GCF_014805655.1 Passer montanus
CCTATCTCAGGGAATTTGGGCTCATTGTGTTTTCCATGCCTTTCATATTTTGTTGTTTTGTGTTTATTGTTTTCTCCTATGTGCAGATCTTCAGGGCCGTTCTGAGGATCCCCTCTGAGCAGGGACGGCACAAAGCCTTTTCCACCTGCCTTCCTCACCTGGCCGTGGTCTCCCTGTTTGTCAGCACTGTTATGTTTGCCTACATGAAGCCCTCCACCATCTCCTCCCCATCCCTGGATCTGGCCCTGTCACTTCTGTACTCGGTGGTGCATCCAGCCCTGAACCCCCTCATCTACAGCCTGAGGAACCAGGAGCTCAAGGCTGCAGTGAGGAGACTGATGATTGGATGGTTTAAGAAACATTAAACTGCTAGGCAATTTCTGTCAATCATGTGCAATAAAAGTCATCACTGACACTTCCTGATGCTTTGGTTGTGGGTTATTTTTTCCCTTAAATTCAGTTTCTTCATATTGTCCACAAAGAAATGTCTTTGTTTGCGCCATTTCTCATTTTGATTCTCTCCACCTTCCCTGTGGCCACAGACTGTGTCAACTAGGAGCTGTGCTTTCCACATCTTTAAATGAACAAAAATATCTTCAGCAGAGTTTTCTTCAGAGATGCCCTTTTGTTGCCTTCTCTGGAGCTGCAGCAGCAATGTCTGTGTGCAGAGCTGGGGCAGATCAGTGCTGGCACAGCAGCTGTGCCCAGCAGCAGCAGCAGCACTTGGTGTTGCCAGTGCTGCTGCCGTGGCCCTGCCCCGCTGCCCTGGTGGCCCTGGTGTTGCTGCAGGGCCTGAGTGCTCTTGGGGCCGGGCACAGTCCTGGGGGTGGCAGTGCCGGGGCTGCAGCAGGGACAGGCCATGGGCACTGCTGGGGCAGCGCTGACGCCTCAGGCCAGGCCCTGGGGGCTGCAGGCTCCTTGCCCAGGCTCTCTCAAGAACACGGCCAGGCCAATGCTCAGCACAGAAAACCCCCACGGTGAGCAGCTACGGGACAAATTCTAGAAAGGTTTCATGCCACCTTTATAATTCTTTAAATACAAAATCTTGACAGTCTGGGACTGGCATTGGATACATCTGCGTCAAGGCTCCTCTCACAAGAAGGAGTTTAGAACGCTTGGAGGTTCTTGCAGGTGTTTGGGATCTGTGGGAGCCATTGGGGGGTCCAATTTACTGCTCAATTGACAGAAGATAACTGCCCTGCCTCTGATAGATGGCAAAGAGAATACACACATTTTCTTTCAATCCAGAACAACAGGAGTTCAAATTAATAAAATGTAACTTAACATTGCTCAATTCTAACACTAATGAAGTTTAACTTTGCTTAATCTAATCAAGCCTGAATTCGCATTAAACATCACAGAATTAAAAATTAATA
>NW_024367751.1:0-1376 GCF_014805655.1 Passer montanus
AAAACTGCCCCAAAGTCAGGCAAAATCACCACACAAATCCACCCAAAAACTGCCCCAAAAACCCCGGAAATCACCCCAAAATCAGCCCAAAAATCACCCCCAAATCACCCTGAAAATCACCCAAAAAACAACTCCGAAATCAGCCCAAAACTGCCCCAAAATCCCCAGAATTCACCCCAAAATCCAGCCCAGGGCCCGGAGCCGCCTGGTGAGGCAGGCGCGCAGAGCCACCCAGGTGGGACCCAAAAACACCCGAATTCACCCCAAAAACTGCCCCAAAACTGCCCTGAACTCAGCCCCAAAATCACCCCAAAACTGCCCCAAAAGTGCCCCAAAAACCGCCAGGAAATCAGCCCCAAAATCCCCTGAATTCACCCCAAAAACTGCTCTCAAACTGCTCCAAAAACCCCAGAAATCACCCCAAAATCACCCCAAAACTGCCCCAAAACCAGCCCCGAAATCAGCCCAAAAACTGCCCCAAAAACTGCCCCAAAATCACCCAAAAACCGCCAGGAAATCAGCCCCAAAATCCCCTGAATTCACCCCAAAAACTGCTCTCAAACTGCTCCAAAAACCCCAGAAATCACCCCAAAATCACCCCAAAACTGCCCCAAAGTCAGGCAAAATCACCACACAAATCCACCCAAAAACTGCCCCAAAAACCCCGGAAATCACCCCAAAATCAGCCCAAAAATCACCCCCAAATCACCCTGAAAATCACCCAAAAAACAACTCCGAAATCAGCCCAAAACTGCCCCAAAATCCCCTGAATTCACCCCAAAATCCAGCCCAGGGCCCGGAGCCGCCTGATGCGGCAGGCGCGCAGAGCCACCCAGGTGGGACCCAAAAACACCCGAATTCACCCCAAAATCACCCGAAAAATCACCCTAAAAATGATCCAAAAAACTGCCCCGAAATCAGCCCCAAAACTGCCCCAAAATCCCCTGAATTCACCCCAAAATGCAGCCCCAAAATCCCCCCAAAATCCCCCCAAAACTGCCCCAAAATCACCCGAAAATTCCCCCCAAAATCCCCCAAAAACTGCCCCAAAATCACCCGAAAATTCTCCCCAAAATCCCCTGAATTCACCCCAAAAAAATGGCCCTAAAATCTCCTGAACTCACCCCAAAAAGTGGCCCGAAAAATTGCCCCAAAATCCCCTGAATTCACCCCAAAAACTGCTCCAGAATTGCCCCAAAATCATTCCAAAGACTGCCCCAAAACCCCCTGAGCTCACCCCAAAAATCGCCCCAAAATAATCCCAAAAATTGCCCAAAAATCCTCGGAATTCACCCCAAAAATCCACCCAAAATCTCCCAAAAATCACCCAAAAATTCCTCCCAAAACTGCCCCAAAATCCCCCAAAATTGCCCCAA
>NW_024367752.1:0-1375 GCF_014805655.1 Passer montanus
TCAGGAGTGATTTTGGGGCCCTTGAGGCTATTTTAGGGGGTCTCAACGCAGTTTTGGGGTCCTTGAGGCTCCTTTTGGGGTGTCAGGAGCAATTTTGGGGTCCTTGAGACTCTTTTTGGGGGTCTCGGTGCAGTTTTGGGCATCTCAGGGACAGTTCTGGGGTTCTCGAGGCTCTTTTTGGGGGTCTCGGTGCAGTTTTGGGCATCTCAGGGACAGTTCTGGGGTTCTCGAGGCTCTTTTTGGGGGTCTCGGTGCAGTTTTGGGCATCTCAGGGACAGTTCTGGGGTTCTCGAGGCTCTTTTTGGGGGTCTCGGTGCAGTTTTGGGCATCTCAGGGACAGTTCTGGGGTTCTCGAGGCTCTTTTTGGGGGTCTCGGTGCAGTTTTGGGCATCTCAGGGACAGTTCTGGGGTTCTCGAGGCTCTTTTTGGGGGTCTCGGTGCAGTTTTGGGCATCTCAGGGACAGTTCTGGGGTTCTCGAGGCTCTTTTTGGGGGTCTCAGGGCAGGTTTGGGGTGTCAGGAGCAATTTTGGGGTCCTTGAGGCTCTTTTTGGGGGTCTCAGTGCCAGTTTTGGGGCTGTTCAGGCTCTTTCTGGGTGTCTCAGGGACAGTTTTGGGGCCCTTGAGGCTCTTTCAGGGGGTCTCAAGGCAGTTTTGGGGTGTAGGAGCTCACAGAGACCCCATGGGACCCTGATGGGGTCCCTGAGTGCTGTGCTGGGGGTGCTCAGGGGGTGCCCAGGTTGGTTTTTGGGGTGCCCAGGCAGGATTTTGGGGTGCCCAGGCAGGATTTTAGGTGGGTGGGAGTGCCCATGCAGGATTTGGGGGTGCCCAGGCAGGATTTTGGGGTGCCCAGGCGGGATTTTAGGGCGGTGGGGGTGCCCAGGCAGGATTTTGGGGTGCCCAGGCGGGATTTTAGGGCGGTGGGGGTGCCCAGGCAGGATTTTGGGGTGCCCAGGCTCTCAGGGACAGTTTTGGGGCCCTTGAGGCTCTTTTAGGGGGTCTCAAGGCAGTTTTGGGGTGTAGGAGCTCACAGAGACCCCATGGGACCCTGATGGGGTCCCTGAGTGTTGTGCTGGGGGTGCTCAGGGGGTGCCCAGGTTGGTTTTTGGGGGCTGGGGGTGCCCGGGAAGGATCTGGGGGTGCCTGGGCAGGATTTTGGGGGCTGGGGGTGCCCATGCAGGATTTTGGGGTGCCCAGGCAGGATTTTGGGGTTCCCAGGCAGGATTTTGGGGTGCCCATGCAGGATTTTGGGGTGCCCAGGCAGGATTTTGAGGTGCCCAGGCAGGATTTTGAGGTGCCCAGGCAGGATTTTGGGGTATCCAGGCGGGATTTTAGGGGGGCGGGGATACCCAGGCAGGATTTTGGGGTGCCCTGGTG